>NC_092338.1:114176250-114482500 GCF_046630445.1 Rutidosis leptorrhynchoides
CCAAAAAAGAAACATACCAAAATATGTATTTTGAACAACCTAACATATTAATAACCAAAGTTGACATTAAAACATTGTCAACAAAACCCACAAGTTTAAATTATTCAAAAATAGAATGCAAGTTCAAAGTTTCATAAATGTTTAGCAAAATCTGCCCAAATGCATGCAGACTCTTCTAACACAGCGGAAGCATCAAACAAACTCAAGTACCTGTGAAAACATGCGAGTAAACTGTCAACAAAAATGTTGAGTGAATTATAGGTTTAAATAAATGTATAAGCTTTAGACCACAAGATTTGAAATGTTAGAAAACATAAAATATTATTCCATTATCAATGAGCCACCTGGTAACCACTTAACCCTTTATTTACCCTTGCCAAACACAATAAATAATATACACTGAACAAGTGTATCTTCAACTAAATACGAAGTACTAAACATTCCGATTATAAATTGCTAGCGCGACTAGCTCGAAATGGGGTTATCAAACCCGATAGATCTATCCGTAGGATTCGCGTTCACCAGTAGAAACCAGTGATTACAGTTACCAGACTAGAGAATATTTTTTTTCAACTCATAATAAATAATTTAAATTTAATTGCCACTTGTGTCTAAACATAAAATAAAATGCATGTAATCACATCCCAAAATATACTTTGAAAAGTATGTAAAAACAGGACTATAACTCACCTTAAAGCAAAAGTAGTAACCATACAAAAATGCGAACAACGAACGAAGTAAGTGATCAAGAATGATCACAACGCCGACCTATAAACAAAGCAGATCGATATAAATAACTAACTTAGGTCAAGTCTTAGTATGATAGCTATTGTACTGGTTGCAAGTAAACATAGAACAACACTCAACATGCTTCGGTTTGATCAGAACAGCGTAAGGACACGTACTTTCTATTTTTAGAAAGTTTCTATTTTTAGCAGGTTTCTATTTTAGAAAAGTTTCTATTTTAGGAAAGTTTATATTTTAGGAAAGTTTCTATTTTAGGAAAGTTTCTATTTTAGGAAAGTTTCTATTTTTGGAAAGTTTCCAAATTTAGAAAGTTTCCATATTTAGAAAGTTTCTATTTTTAGAAAGTTTTTAAGTTAGGAAAGTTTCCTTAATTAGAAAGTCAACAAAAGTCAACTGAAAGTCAAAGTCAATCGAAAGTCAACTCAAAAGTCAACCTTGGTCAACCATAGTCAACATTGAATTTTAAAGTATAAGTTATATTAATAATATAAGTTATAATGTTATTTAAAGTCATATATGTATAATTATGTCATAACATAAGTTTAATTAAATTAAAATGAATTATTAAAGTTAACATAAGTTTAAATGATATAATTAATATAACATAAGTATTTAATTAATTAATTAAATATTAATCATAATATAAGTATTATTAATTAATAATAGATTTTAAATCATATCATACGTATTATTAATTAATAATGAATTATTAATCATATCATAAGTTTCTAATTATAATTATTAAATCATAAGTATTTAATAATTAAATTATAATTAAATAATAACTAAGCTTTATAATAATTAAATAATTAATTAATCTTTATTATAAGTCTCATTATAATAATCTCATAACATAAGTTTAATACTTACCATAAGTATTTTTCATTAATAATAAAAGTATTATTAATCATAAGTTTAATTAAATGTTTAATTAAATCATAATTAATTAATAAATGATATAATAAATATGTATATCTTAAGTCCTAAATTGAAATAATTACTTTTTATATCATAAGTAATTTATTAATAATGAAAATTATTATTTATATCATAAGTCTTATTTAATAACCATAAGTTTTAATTAAAAGTTCATCGGGTCATAACTTGAGTCCCGGGAATCAGTTTTCGGCGAGTCTTATATATATCTTTGCCTAAACAACCCACCCGAAACACTAGTGTGCTCAAGAACACCCCAAGAACAGCCCACCAAGTCATGACCTACATCCATTATTCAACTTGGAGCTTTAATCCGTTCAAAAACATGTTTTAGTCATAACGGGTGATCCGTGGCTCGGATTTCGATGACCCGAACATGAAAGTTCATCCAATCATCAATCTTAACACACTAGTACACCCTAAAGACTCCAAAACTGGTAACAAAGTCGGACCATACCTGAATCAATTTGTTTTCACATTTTAATTTCAATTAAACACCATTTTAATCATATATAGAGCTCCGGGAATCGAAATAACATGTATCCGGAGTATAAAATTAATGTCTTGATGAGAGGAACCCATCTAATCACTTTAATTTCACTTTTATATCAGTTATATTTACAAAAATGATCAAACAAGCTGATGTCCCAAAATAATCAAACCGAAAACATGAATTAACGAGCATTTCTACGCATACTATCAACAATACAATAACATATAATCATCATACAACCAATATAACATGAAAAATTAGTAAAATATATGAAAAATTAAAAATCTGGGGTTAGGGTTTATACCCTAATCGAGAATCAAGAGATATGAGCGTGTAGAGATCGAAGAGAGGAATCTGATTGTGTATTTGATTTGATGATCCAAGTAAGAAATCAATTGATGGTGATGATGTTTGTGGTGTTCTAGGGCAACAGCAGGAGGGAGGGAGAGGAGAGGTTGAGAGAAAAATATAAAATGTTAGGTTTTGATAAAATGAATTGAAATTGAAAAAATGTGGAGTAAATGAACCAACACTCCCTCCCCATGGGAGTGTTCGGCCGATTGGTGAGTGTGGGGTGGGCCCCATGGCCCACTTTTGTTATTTGGTAAAGTCCTTGTGGCCCAAACGCCCGAACGAAACCCAAAACGCAAAAACACGACTACGCGATTGAAAATTCGGAGAGATAACAAATACGTGACGAAAAATATATATAAACACTATATATAAATATATGACATTAAAATATCATATTTAAAATAATTAGGACTTAAAAATCCCAAAAGCCCGACCGTTGGTTTGAAAACCGAAAAGATTCGCCGGATAGAAATCCGCGACACGTAAAAACGTACAATTTAAAATATGAATACAAATATTCATTTAACACATAATAATTAATATATTATTACTAAAATAATAATATTGGTCATAGAAATGACGTGACACGAATAATAATTAACGGGCGTTAAATAATAAACGGTAAAAGATAACGTAAAAAGTAGGGTCGTTACAGTACCTTTCCGTTACGGAAATTTCGTCCCGAAATTTAAGCAGGTGCATGGGTTGACTCATCATCTGGGAACAAATGTGGGTACTTCTGCTTCATCTGATCTTCACTCTCCCAAGTGAACTCGAGACCGTGTCTGGCGTTCCATCTAACTCGGACAATAGGAATTCTAGTCTGCTTAAGAGTCTTAACCTCTCGATCCATAATTTCAACAGGTTCCTCAATAAAATGAAGTTGCTTATCAACGTGAAGTTCCTCCAGAGGAATAGTTTCATCTACCTCAGCCAAACATTCTTTAAATTCGATACATGAAAAACATCATGAACAGCACTGAGTTCTTGTGGCAATTTCAAACGTTAAGCCACGGGTCCAACTCTCTCAATAATCTCAAATGGTCCAACAAAACGAGGACTCAACTTTCCCCTTTTACCAAAACGTATCACGCCCTTCCAAGGTGATACCTTCAACATAACACAGTCACCGACCTGAAATTCAATATCGTTTCTCCTCTTATTGGCATAGCTCTTTTGCCGACTTCTGGCGGTTCTCAATCTTTCCTTAATTTTTACGATCTTCTCGGTAGTCTCATGAATAATTTCTGGACCTGTGAGTTGAGTATCCCCAACCTCATTCCAACAAACAGGAGACCTACACTTTCTACCATACAGAGCTTCAAACGGTGCGGCTTTAATACTTGCATGATAGCTGTTATTATAAGAAAATTCACCTAGCGGCAAATATCTATCCCACCCATTACCAAAATCAATAACACACGCTCGCAACATGTCTTCTAACGTTTGAATGGTCCTTTCACTCTGACCATCCATCTGTGGATGATAAGCTGTGCTCATATCCAATTTAGTTCGCAAAGCTTCCTGTAAGGATTGCCAAAACCTCGATATAAATCGACTGTCTCGGCCTGAAATGGTTGATACAGGAACACCATGTTTAGAAACAATCTCCTTCAAATACAAACGAGTAAGCTTCTCCATCGAATCTGTTTCCTTAATTGGTAAAAGTGAGCTGACTTAGTGAGTCGATCTACAATCACCCAAATGGTATCATAGCCACCCACAACTCTCGGTAACTTTGTAATAAAATCCATCATAATACCTTCCCACTTCCACTCGGGAATCTCAGGTTGTACCAACAGTCCAGACGGTTTTTAATGTTCGGCTTTAACCTTAGCACAGGTCAAACACTTAGCCACATAAGTAGCCACACCAGCCTTCAAATTAGGCCACCAATACACCTCCTTAAGATCATGATACATCTTTCCGGAACCAGGATGAATAGAGTACCTAGACTTATGAGCCTCATCCAAAACAAGTTGTCGCAGATCACCATACTTCGGAACCCAAAGACGTCCTGCAAAATATCTAGTACCATCTGCTCGTACCTCAAACTTCTTAGCCATGCCTCAGACTTTCTCATTCACAAAATTCTCCTCCTTTAAGGCTTCTTGTTGTGCCTCAAGAATCTGCCTAGCGAGGTTTGTTCGAATCGTCATATTCAAAGCTCTAAATCTGCGAGGTTCAGCCCTCTTTTCGACTCAATGCATCGGCCACAACATTGGCCTTCCCCGGATGATATAAAAGTTCGAAATCATAATCATTCAATGTCTCAACCCATCTTCATTGCCTCATATTCAGCTGTTTTTGGTCAAGGATATGTTGAAGACTTTTCTGATCAGTGTACACTGTACTTTTGACCCCATAAAGATAATGTCTCTAAATCTTAAGCGCAAACACAACAGCTCCCAACTCTAAATCATGGGTTGTATAGTTCTGTTCGTGGATCTTCAACTGTCGTGATGCATACGCAATAACTTTCTTTCGTTGCATCAAAACACAACCAAAGCCCTGACGCGAAGCATCACAATAAACAACAAAATCATCATTTCCCTCAGGTACTGACAATATCGGAGTGGAAGTCAACTTCTTCTTCAGAGTTTGAAAAGCAGTCTCTTATTCATCCTTCCACTCATACTTCTTCCCCTTGAGCGTTAAAGCAGTCAGAGGTTTTGCTATACGAGAGAAATCTTGAATGAACCTTTTTATAGTAACCTGCCAACCTTAGAAACTGACGAACCTGAGTAGGAGTCTTCAGAATTTCCCACTTCTTGATTGCCTCAATCTTGGTAGGATCAACTTGTATCCCTGTTTACTAACAATATGTCCAAGGAATTGAACTTCTCTTAACTAGAAAGCACACTTAGAGAACTTAGTGTACAACTCTTCTTTCCTCAACAGATCAAGCACCAACTTCAAATGTTCTTCGTGCTCTTCATCACTTTTGGAATAAATAAGGATGTCGTCGATGAAAACAATAACGAATTTGTCCAGATAGGGTCTACACACACGGTTCATGAGGTCCATGAACACAGCTGGTGCATTTGTTAATCCGAACGACATAACCAGGAATTCGTAGTGACCATAACAGGTGCGAAAAGCAATTTTCGGAACATCAGATTCTTTAACACGCAGTTGATGATAACCGGAACGAAGATCGATTTTAGAATAAACAGACGAACCTTGAAGCTGATCGAACAGATCATCAATTCTTGGATTAGGGTTTTTAACTGTAAGCTTGTTCAATTCACGATAATCAATGCACAAACGAGACGAACCGTCTTTCTTCTTAACAAATAGAACAGGAGCTCCCCAAGGGGATGAACTGGGACGAATAAAACCTTTGTGTTGAGTCCCCAAAATAATTAAGGATTTAATTATGACAAAACTGTAATTTATTTGTACTAAATTGTTATTTGCAGTCAGCACAAGTTTGTTTATGTATAGACCGCAGATATTACTGTGTCAAGTGTTTAGTTTGCTGCTCAGTCTACCAGTACAAGGTAGACAGTATTCTTCAATCAGCACAGGATGTGTACTCAGCAAATCAAGAACATGAAGTGGCTCAGCAATGAAGAACCAGCACAGCTGGAATGCAGCCTACTACACAAGACAGCTATGCTCCATTATAAGTATAGTAGTTTCCAGAGTGGTCTACATCAGTGGTACTATTCAACAGAAGTCAAAGACAAAGTTGAACAGAAAAGGACACGCATCGGCGGCTGACAAGTGACCTTACAAGACCATGTGGGAATGCAGTAGTTTAACGCATGTGCAGACATGGGTTATACTTTGTCAACACCTAGGGAACATAACATTCTATTTGTATAATCAAATAGTGGTGCCAAACCGAATTGGGGTGTTCCTGCAAATAGCTACCAAAGAGGAAAGAGGAGAGCATGCTCTCTGATGTAGTTGTCCCCACAAGTACAGACATCCTATGTACCAGTGGACAATAGAACCATTACACAGTTAATAGGACTACTATAAATTGTTGTATCCACTATTGTAATAACTAGTGGTGTGGGTTTATTTTTATAGAGTCAAAACGTGTAATAGCTATTAGTTTACCTCATAGCTATAATCTAGGTAATCTGTATCAACCAACTATTATTCCGCCAAGGATAGTTGTGATTCTTTGTGATTCAATCAATAAAGAATAACTATTGAAAATTACCTGTGACTCTATTTATTTGCATGCTTGAATACTAATCGTGTTTAACTGTTAAGTTATTTTAAAAGAAATTGTATTCACCCCCCCCCCCTACAATACTCCTGTTGTTATCAAGGGACCAACAACTGGTAGTAGAGCTTCAGTCTTGATAATTAATATCTTGGATCTGAATTCTCTCATGGCTGCATATTCTAATACAGCTTACCTTGAAAATGTCTCATCCAATAGACCACCCAAATTTGATGAAGATGAGTATGAAACTTGGAAGGCAAGATTCATGCTTCACCTTGAGTCTATTGACCCACTCATGCCTGGTATTGCCACAGATGGTCCATTTGTACCTACTGAGACTATTGGTAGTGCACCAGGTACAGCTGACACTCCTGCTGTTCCTGGCAGAGAGGTTATTCTCACCCCTTCTAGATGGGATGCTGAGGATAAACGTCGTGTTGGACTTGACCCTAAAATCAGAACCTTGTTAGCTATAACTTTGCCTAACCCACTGTTCAAACTGATTAAGGGAAAAGAAAATGCCAAGCTAATGTTGGATTATCTAGATGTTACCTATGAGGGTATGGGAGAAGTTAGGTAGAACAGAATGATTGCTTTAAAAAGAGAATATGAAATGTTTTTTGCCTACAAGAATGAAACCCTTAAGCAAACCTTCATTAGGTTTAACTCCTTGATTCCTGACCTGATCACTTTGAATGTCACCTATACTAAGTTTGAACAAGTAAACAAATTCATAGATTCATTGCCTACTAAATGGAAATCTGTTACTGACCCTTTAAGAACCACTTAGACCCTAAAGAACTTTAACATGTCTTCTCTACAGTTCACTTTGGAACCATGAGAAGGCCGAGGCTAAATTTGAACTTAACTTGAAAGAAAACTTTAGGTCTGCCCCCACCACTTCAAAATCTTCTAAGACAGATGATACTGCTCTTATTGATGCTGCTAAAAAGAAAGCTCAAAAGGCTTTACTGGTTCAAAAGTTGTTGGCAGAAGAAGAGACAGCTGAGAGTGAAGTGGATAGTGGTACTGGGTCTGAAGAAAGCAGTGATGATGAAAGTGATGCAGAAAGGTTTGCTGAAGGTATGGCTTTGCTGGCTAGGCAGTTCAAAAGGTTCAACCGTAATAGAACCAGCAAGTTATACAAAGGGAGTAAGAAACTGAGTGCTAGGTATAGCAGCAAGTCAGACAAGGGTCCTAAATCTGAGTGTTATAATTGTGGGAAGGTTGGACATTTTGCTACTGAATGCATGTCCAGGAAACCTTCAACTTCACATGCTAACTCTTTCTCAAAAGCTGACAAGTACAAGAACAAGTACAAAGCTATGAAAGCTCAGATGAAGGAAAGCGCTAAGACTGATAAGAAGGGTAAAAAGCTAGACAAGGTTCTAGTTGCTGAGCATCATGATTGGGATGAAACCAGCTCGTCGTCTTCCTCTGATAGTGATACTGATGATGATGGTGCTGGTTATGCTCCATAAAAGAAGCTATGTTTAATGGCCAAGGAGGTCAAGGAGTCTGATGAGGATGATAGTGGTAGTAAGTTTTTGGCTGATATGAGGGAAGCTGATCAGAAAAGAGATTCTCCTCAATGGAAAACTGAATTGATGTATAAGGTTGATAATTTTTGAACTTATACTGATGTTGAAAAAGCCGAAATGTTTGACTACCTAAGAGTTGACTTATGTAGAGGCAGCAAACGTGAAGAAGTTTTCAAAACTGACAACAAATCTTTAAATGAGAAAATTAAAAGCAAAAATGATGAAATTAAAATCTTGAAATATGAAATTTCCAAACTTGAAAAACAAAACTATGCTTTAAGGTCTCTTCAAGTTGAGACAGCGGAAGTCAAGAACCAGTTGGATAATCTTAAAAAGGTTATCGCTTCGTGGTGTACATCTGCTCAACGCATAGCAAAGTGTGTTAACGAGCAGGTGCCTGCCCAAGTAGAAGCTTTCTTTGCTGGTGACTATGCTGCTGCTGCTGCTATTGCAGAAGTTACTTTCATAGACCCAATTATTGAAACTGATCCTGAAGCTGTCTTACTAAATACTTTTGCCAAGATAGTTAAAGGTAAAAAGGTCTTGACAAATAAGTTTGTTAGACCTGCTGTGTCCCCACCACCTGCCATGAAAGAAATTTTGGAGGATGAAGTTAGAGCAAGAGAAGCCAGTACCTCAATTGATGAGACTAATGACCCCTCAAGCATCTACTACATGACTCCAAAAGAAAGACGTATCAAAAGGGAAATCACTGAAAATAATCTTAAAAAAATTAAACCAACTGATTCCCCTTCGTGTTCGAGTTCCAATTGTGCTGAGCCAGCTGATGACAAACTTACTGGTGAACCAGTAGCTGTAGACAAGCCAGTCAAACGTAATACTGGCAAGTCCAAGGTAGCAGGAAAAACTTCTTCTTGCTCATCAGCTTCAGTAGACAAGCCAGTAACTTCCCATGCTGGCTCGTCAAATGATAAAGGCAAAGAAATACGTTATGACTATGGTACTGGTTCCAAGAAGAAAGCTGCCCTTAAGGGAAAAGCAAATGTGGACTCGAATGATGAGCTGTCTATCACTGAGATTATGATAGTTAAGCTTGACCAGCTATATTGAGGCAGTAACCAAAAATCGACCCGATCTTACTGCACCCCTTTACTCTGTGTATGACCAGTCACCGATACCAAATGTGAGAAAATGCTACAAATGTGGCAGCAAGTTTCACTTAGCCAACCGGTGCCCTTTTACCCCAACCCCATCTGCTGCTGCTTCTTCAAGCAAACCAGCAGACAGGAAGAGATCATCAAAGATGACCCTTCCAGAACCCATCCTTGGATGGGTTCCCAAAAAGAACTAATCTCTTAGCTACTGTGCAGGGCATTCAAAACAAGCAAATCTGGTATCTCGATAGTGGTTGTTCGAGACATATGACCTGATGTAAGTCCCTGCTGATGGACTATCAAGAAAAGGATGGTTCAGTTGTTTCGTATGGAGATAATTCATTGGGTTACACAAAGGGTTTTGGTACTTTGACTAATGGGAATGTCACGTTCTCAAATGTTGCATATGTCGTTGGGCTCAAACATAATTTACTCAGCATAAGCCAACTGACAAGTAAGAATAAGATTGTCCAATTTAGAAGAAAAATTGGCACTATTTTTGATAAGATAGGGAAGCCACTGCTGACTGCAAAACGACATGAAAACATGTATCAAATTGACATGAACACAGCAGTTACAACAACTGATACTTGTTTCTATTCGAAGGCAGCAGACAACCTGAAATGGTTATGGCACAAGAGACTCTCACATCTCAACTTCAAAGATATTCACAAATTATCCAGTAGAAGTTTGGTGTCTGGGCTACCCACCATGTCTTATGTAAAGGACAGATTGTGTCCTGGTTGTGAAAAAGGAAAACATCACCATGCCTCATTCAAATCAAAGCAAATCTCATCTGTTGAGAAACCATTTCATTTACTTCATATGGATCTTTTTGATCCTGTTAATGTGGCCAGCTATAGTGGGAAGAAGTATACACTGGTTATTGTTGATGAATATTCCAGATACACTGGGTATTCTTTTTTAAGCAAAAGAGTGAAGCTGCTGATGAAATTATCAATTTTATCAAAAGAATGGAGCTTTTAAATGGGTAACTAGTGAAACAGCTAAGAAGTGATAATGGTACAGAATTCAGAAATGCTACATTAGAAGAATTTTGTGCTGATAAAGGTATTTCACAGAACTTTTCTGCTGTGAGAACACCTCAACAAAATGGTGTTGAAGAAAGAAGAAACAGAACTCTCATTGAAGTAGCAAGATCTATGTTAGCTGAGTCTGGGCTGAAAAGTTCATATTGGGCAGAAGCTGTGAACACTGCATGTTTTACCCAGAATAGATCTTTAATAGTGAAAAGACATCAGAAAACTGCTTACGAAGTTCTCAAAGGAAGAAGACCCTCAATCTCATTTCTTCATGTATTTGGCACTCCCTATTTCATTCTAAACAATAGGGATCAGCTGGGCAAGTTCGATGAAAAGGCTGATGAAGGTATATTCTTGGGATATTCTAACATGTCAAAGGAATATAGGGTTTTTAATAAAAGAAGGGGTTGTTTTGAAGAATCAATTAATGTTACATTTGATGAAACTGCCCCAGTCAAGAAGATGAAGAGTTACTGTTTGAAGAGCCTACTCAGCAAGCTCTTGATGATGAAGAGGAACCAGCTGCAAATCCCTCACCAATCCATGTTACTGGGTTCTCTGATGATGAGATGGAACATTCTGTTCCATCTGTGTCTAAACCAAGTGGACCTACTGGCTCTACTAAAGTCCTACAACTTGAGCATAGGTCTACTGGTTCTGAAGGATCACAAGCTGGTACTGGTTACATTAATACTGAACAACTGTCTCCAACTGCTGCTCATACCTTTGAACCAGCTGATGATCAAGATGCTGTGTTTTCCACGACAAGCTCACCTGTTCATAACACTAGATGGACAAAAGAGCATCTAATTGAGCAAGTTATTGGTAATCTGGCTAGTGGTGTTAAAACAAGAGGGCATGCAACCAGCAATTTTTGTATGCATGTAAATTTTGTGTCTACCATTGAACCTAAATGTCCCGATGAAGCAATCAAAGATCCAAGCTGGGCAGGAGCTATGCAAGAAGAGATCTCCCAGTTTGATAGGAATAAGGTTTGGACATTGGTACCTAAACCTGATGATGAAACTAAGAAAATCATTGGTACCAAGTGGGTTTTCAAGAACAAGATGGATGAAGATGGGATTGTGATCATAAACAAAGCTAGATTGGTAGCTCAAGGGTTTAAACAGGAAGAAGGATTGGATTATGGAGAGACTTATGCTCCAGTGGCTAGGATGGAAGCTATCAGATTGTTCTTGGCATATGCTGCTAAGATGAACTTAAGGGTATTCCAGATGGATGTCAAATCTGCATTTCTAAATGAGAAGTTGCAAGAAGAAGTTTATGTCAAAAAGCCTCCTGCTTTTGTAAGCAGTAAATATTCAGACCATGTCTACAAGCTAGACAAAGCTCTTTATGGCCTCAAACAGGCTCCAAGAGCATGGTATGAGACACTTCATGTGTATCTCACTGGTATAGGTTTTAAAGTTGGAACAATTGATACGACTCTGTTCTTAAAAGAGACAGATGGTGATCTCTTGCTGGTACAGATATATGTGGATGATATTATTTATGGATCTAAAAATGAGAAACATTGTCCAGATTTTTCAAAACTTATGTAAAAGACATATGAAATGAGCTTACAAAGAGATTTACAATACTTTTTGGGATTGCAAATTAAACAACTTGATGATGGAATTTTTATAAGTCAGGGTAAATATATCAAGGATATGTTAAAGAAATTTGGTCTGACCTGTTTAAAAGATATAGGGACCCCAATGGCAGCATCTATTAAAATAGATGCTGATCCCAATGGTGAACCAGTCAATATCACTGAATATAGAGGTATGATTGGATCCCTACTTTATCTCACAGCCAGCAGACCAGATATTATGTTTGCCACATGTCTCTGTGCCAGATATCAAGCTGATCCTAAAGAGTCACACTTGCTAGCAGTCAAAAGGATATTTAGGTATCTGAAAGCTACTGATAAATGTGGTCTTTGGTACCCCAAAGACCAGGATTTTGAGCTAATTGAGTATTCAGATGCTGATTTTGCAGGGTGTAAAATAGACAGGAAAAGTACTACTGGAGGTTGCCAGTTACTGGGTGGTAGACTAGTCAGCTGGACGAGCAAAAAGCAAAATACTGTGTCCACATCTACTGCTGAGGCAGAATACGTTTCTGCTGGTAGTTGTACTACTCAAGTACTATGGATGCAAAGCCAGCTGAAAGACTATGGTGTTCATGTTACAAAGACTCCGATCTACTGTGACAACACAAGTGCAATCACTATCACCAACAATCCTGTGATGCATTCAAGAACAAAGCACATTGACGTTCGATATCATTTCATAAGGGATCATGTTCAAAAAGGAGATGTGGAGCTACATTTTATTTTAACAGACCAGTAGTTAGCAGATCTATTCACAAAGCCCTTAGATGAGAAACGTTTTAACTATCTCATCTCTGAGATGGGTATGCTTGAACTTTAAATAAAAGACAATTTTTGTTGGTGTGCTGGCTCTACAACATGTAGGGCAAACCAGTAAGTCATTTTTGTTAACTTACTGCCTACATGTAAAACACTCAGTACAACAAGGTCTTTTATACTTTGGTTACTCAAAATGTTTTTAATTGAAATAATAAATAGCTCACAAAATTAAATGTTTCATTAAATCTGAAACTCATTTACTCCCAATGATTTAAATTAAATTCATGACATATTAAATGTAACAAAGTATTTTGTAGTTAATACAAAATTTATTTTGTGGTTTTTAAATCATTTTTTTTAATTAAAACCTGCTGCATTTAATACTGAATGGGAGGTATGAGTGTCCAAGCCGTATATACGTCAAATCAACAGTCTGTGTCCCCTCGAAAGTGTGCCAGTCTGTCACATCTACCCACGCGCCTGCTAATGGCAGTTGCCATTTTCTCTCTCCTACCTTTTTTATCCAATCACAACGGTTAAAAGAGTGTTTTATCTTCCATAATAACCTTCGGTTATTCAGTTTTCAAATTCACACTCTTCTCTCTAAAATCCCCAAATCTTCAAATCAATTCATACATCCATCTTCTACGAAATCATCAATGGCAGAACAACCACAACATCAATCACCACCTGCTACAAACCAGCCAGAGGAACAACAACCACAGCAACAACAACCGGTAGAACCGCAACAACCGAAACAGCAACCACCACCGGTCATCGAAGAACAAGTAGTGCAGGGCCCTCTGTTCAACATGCACCCAAGCCTTGTTAGGGCTGCAATTGCACCAGAACACTCTTCCATTCGCCTATCGCGAGGCAATGCTGCTTATGCCCTTTCAATTCCCAAATCCAAAGCCAACATGGGCTATGATACGCTTATCGATTCCATAAGACAATCACCACTGGCTCAAGCTATTACCGGCATACCTTCTCGTCTTTATCCGGCCTGTTTGGCCAGATTCTGGTATACTGCCACCACGGCCACCACTCAATAGAACGTTCCATGTATTCATGGCATGGTGACTGAAACCCTACCCTGCTCCATCACTGTTGATGCCATCCGACGTGCTCTCCAATTACCTATTGGTCCATTTATTAATTCACCAACCGGTGATGAGTTTAGAAGAGAAGTACTGGAAACTACAGGGTTTGATGGAGCAGTGGCTCATACGCCCTTAAGGAAGCAGATGCCACCTCTGTGGAATTACTTCTTTGGCTTGCTGACTCATTACATCAGTCAGAAGTCCGGGAGCTTTGATCAGTGCTCAGATTTTGAGCAGAAGATTGGTCACGAGATGCTGTTCAATCGAAATATTGACTATGCGGGTGAAATTTACTTAAGGCTAAGGGAAATGGTGCTTGCACCCAAATGAACACACTTAATCCCCTTTCCAAGGTTTTTGAGCCTTGTTTTTGAAAATGAGCTGGGTGAAGCTTAACAGCAGATTGCTGATGAATCATTCGAACTGCCTCCAAAATAAGGGGGAATGCCAAAAGATGCTCCTACTGCTCCATATAATGGCTTAACACCAGGCATGCTAGAGTATCTTGCTGCTCGAGGTGGAGTGAACCAACCGACTGCCTCTGGTGCTGCACCAGCTGAGGGGGAGGGACCTCAGCGAAAGCCAGCTGTAAAAAGGAAGAAGCCAGCTACCTCAACTAGTACAGCCACCGTCTCACATACTTGTAAAGCAGTAGTTGTATTAGAATCTAGTGCTCTCTGATCATAAAGAGCAACCCTAGTCTTATATACTGACTACCCACTTCTAGTATTGGAATCTGTTGCTTAACTATTTCTTGGTAACAGGCAAATTCAAACGTGCAAAAGCTGGCTCCAAGCACACCACAGGGGAGATTGCACCAGTCTCAACTGCTGCTCCTGCAAAGGATGTGGCTATGGAACCTGGTGCGTTTCTAGACCAAACAGCAGAAAATTCTAACATATTTAAAAATCTTTTAACTGCTGACTTGAAAAATAAAAGTGGAGTTAAAGGTATAACCTTGGCTCCCAAGTTGACTGGTTTTAAAACTAGTGTTAAGAAGAGTAGCAACCCATACTCTTCTAGCCAGACACTTCCACATTTTTCTAAATTGAACTTAATGCTATATCCTCTGCGGACAGTACAACCAGCAGAGCACATACCTGACCCCCAAAGCAAACTTGAGATGGGTCCTCATCGTGTTGAACCAGCTCAGGATACTGCACAGCCATTATATTACTCGGATCATGATAAGAGTCTCACTCCTACTTCATTACCAGCCAGAACTCTTACACTATCTGGGTCAACATGTGTCACCAATGAGTCAGCAGAGTCACAGCTTTACTTACAGACACCTTATTCTATCTCATTCGAAGGGCTGACCAAATCACCAGTCTGTTCCCAGAGACCAACAACAGATGCAATTGTTGAGTCAAATTTATTTGGTTCTACAGTTGTTAACATAAAATGTTCTATTGTTTCAGTTCTTAGCAGGGTAGATGAACAGGCAGAGGGGGAGCAAGTTAAAGATGTTATTATTCCTACTGATGAGATTGCTGCCTCTGCTACTGGTGTTAGTGCTACCGTTTCTCCTACTGATGGTGCCGATGCTGGTACTGTTGCTTCTACAGCTACTGGTGATACTGCTCTCAGTATTGCTGCTTCCACTACTGAACCTGAAGTGGAAGATGAAATCATAGTGGATCTTCCTGTTCTTAAAAAGGTAATTGACAATATTGTCAAGGATGTTCTACTTGATGAACCTGTCACTGAACCAAAGGGTGCTGATAAAGCTGCTGATTCTGCTGCTGTTTCTGCTGATGCACAGAATGTTATTGTGTATGCTAGTACTTGTGCTACTTTTCCATCTGATTCTAATGTACAGGATGTTATCATGGATGCTGGTACAAGTGCTACTTTTCCATCTGACTCTGGTGCATAGGGTAATATTGTTCAGGAGGTTCTTGATTTTGATGATGCTGCCACTACCACTGTTACTACAACTGCTGCTACTACTGAAGTGGTTACTAGTGGTGGCTTGCATGCTGATGATGATTCCTGGCCTTCGTTTCTTCAGGATGTTGGTTATGTTTCCAAAGAGCCAAAGGTGGATACTGCTGCTACTAATGTTATTCCGGACGTTTCTGATCTCCAATCGAGACAATTTATTACTGTGGATTCCTCTCGTAATCTACAGGTGTCTGATTCCACACCGGATATTTTCTTTAAAGGTGCTGCAGATGCTGCTTCTTCACCTACTGCACAGTCACCTACTGCTGCTACCGGCTCTGCGGAATCCATTATGGATGCTGGTACCTCTGTTACTGCCACTACTGACTCTTCTCAGGCTACTGTTTCTGCTGAGAAGAAACCATATGTGTGCCAGGTGCTAGATCCTGATGAAGTTGTATCTAACTTCATCTATCGGGGAGTGTCTATCACTCCCAGAGTTGCTCTGCTGGTGGATCAACTAACTATTGATCCTCAAACTGCCATAGTCTCAGCCAGCAAATTGCCTCGCGAAGAGCTGACTGAACTGTTGTCTCAGCTTGATCAACCAGCAAGAGAAGAAGTATATGAGAGGCTGGCTACTTTAGAACAGATAAACGAGTAGCCATATTATCACTATTTTGGAATGGCTCCAGCTGCTTCTCCATGGCCTGGTACATGGAGGCCTCTCAAGTTCATCAGAGATCCCACTACTGGTAAGTTTATCATGCAACAACTTCCTGATTCACCAGTACCTTCTGATTCATCAGTTTCTTCCTCATCATCTCCTTCATCTGATGGTGATGTTGATCAAGGTACTGGTAAGGAAAATCCGGTCATTCATGATAATGTGACTGGCTCCAAAGATAAACTAGTGAATCTCACTGATGATGCTGATAATGATGCTGACAAGAATACCAGTGGTTCTAAACCTTCGGGTGAAGGTAAAAATGATGGTGATCATGGTGACGAGTCAAATTCTGACCTTCCACCTCCACCACCCCACGGAGGTAGTTCTGTGTTAGCTGCTACTGACCACCCCTCAACCAGCTATGTTAAATTTAATGCTGATGAGGTGGCTGACATCTCCACCTTGGCTGTCTATAAGACACTCACTGAAGTTACACCTGATCTACAAAACACCATTCGTACTGCTATTGTTGATAGCATGACTGAAGCCATACGCAATGCTGGGCAAGTTACCACTTCCAATATTGAAGCCCAGCTCAGACAAGTATGTGCCTTTGCAGATCTTGCGGTGGATGCCATTGTCAGACAACATGAAGAGGAGGAGGATTTAAAGAAACGAATCATCTCTCACAATGAGTATACTGAGGATATTGCCCGTCTTCAAGATGATTTGGACGCTGCTAATCGCAGAATTCTTTTTCTTAATGAAGAAAATACGGTGCTACATGAGAGATTGGATTCGCAGGAACAACAAATGGCTAACATGATTCCTGCTTCTGCCTATGTTCAAATGGTAGAAAATATGCAACGACTGGCTGCCCTACAGGGTGATGTTAGGGCCATTGTTGAACAGATGGCTATGGGTGTTGCAAGGAATGAAGTTAGGTCTTCCAACCTCCTTCTTCGACAATTTGGTGTGGATCCTGATGCCCATGTTACTCCTGAAGTTGCTGACTAGAACAATTTTGCATTCTCTGTTCTAGATTCAGATAGTGACCATGATGCACAGGTCTCCCCTGTTCACCCTTCTGCCCCTGGTGATGACAAAAAGGGGGAGAAGAAATCTAAAAAAACTCAAAAAAAGAAAACAATCAGAGGGGGAGCATGAGCATGAAAAGGCTCCAAAACAACTAAGGAGGGATGGTGATGGTGATGGTACTACTGGTCAAGACTCTGGTACTAAGCCCAGCAACGCTCATACTGAAGCTGGTGTAAGGCAGCTGGTGAATCTCAACCTAGTGTGTATGCCACATCAGTGGATGATATTGGTTCTGGCAGTAAGCCAGTGATGTTTCTGCATTGGCTGTTGCTGGAGCTTTTGTTGTCTCTCAAACTATTGAAAGAAGAATGAAAAGAAATCTGGAGAGACATCAGAAGAGACAGCAAGATTTAAATGATGCCTTCAATGTCAAATGGGATGCCTATGTTGCTCTTAAACACCACAGAATTGAGCACAGGAGATGGCTGACCCCAAAAAAGAGGGACATTGATCATGACCTGATTGGCATTGACAAATTCAAAAATGATGCACGAAAAAGAAATGCTAAGTTCATGGTCAAATATGACAAAAAGAGGGCAAAGCTGTATGCTGAGCGAGCAGACAGGATCAAACGGATACCTCCTGAAGAAATGAAAGATTATCTTGCATCTACTGAGTCAGGGGGAGGAGTTAGAGCTGACATTTTTATGAAGTGGTTAGATGCTATGTTAGAAACCAGCTCATCTTCTCGACCTACATCTTCTGCACAGCCAGTTACACAACAACAACCAGCAGAACTAATCAATCTTGGTGATGATGATATTCAGGGGGAGCATCTTGCTATCGTTCCCTACCTGCCTCCACTTGAGCCAGTATCAACACAAGAACCATCAGATGAACCCATGCCCATTGATAAACAAAGGGTGAAATCTGCTCCTAGGGACAATCAGGCCCTAAGGAAAGGACCCTTATTTGAGGCAGCTGATGAAGATACTGAGGTGGTTGTACCAGCTGATACTAATCAGTCAGCTGGTACTGAAGACATAGCAAGGAGTGCTGTGAATGAAGACCCAGCCAGAAGTGTGCTGCTGGGTGTTACAAGTGTTGAAGACCCACCCAAGGTGGTTGAGCTGGGTGCTAATCAAGATGATTATACGGTTAATCCTGCTGACTTTACAGTCTGGGGTAGTGGAGATCACTTATTTGTTCAATCACCTATCTCTCCCCAGACCCTCACTTATTTTAACAGAACACAGGATAATCGTGTTAATCAGTTTCCAGTGAGTTCATCTGGCATAGGTGAATCAATCATGTATCCTCCATCTTCCCCAAAACGTCATGGTAAACACAGAACATGGGAAGATGATTCAGTTACTCGTAGTGAGCCAGACTTATTTAAAATGAATCCAGATGAAAGAGATGCTTACAGGCTGGAGATCACTGTACAAGAATTACTTGAGCAAAGATAAGCTGCTATTAATGAAAGGATACGCCAAGTTAGATTGCTGCATCATCCCCTTGATCAGCCACTCTACATCACTGCCTTGACTTATGGCATTTAAATTGGTGTATACTTAATCAACAGTGGTTAAAGGCTCTCTACTGATGAGGAGAAAGCTCAATTTCAAGAGGCTCGCCAGCTGGGTATGGATCTAAGGGAGTATCGTGCTGCCCTTAGAAATGAAAAGGGTAGAAAGATGATTGAAACAGCAAAATCCCTGAAAATCACTGCCGACGATTATTTGTTGGGCCTACAAGCTGAAATTCAAATAAGGGAGGCTGCTGATGCTGAACTCGCTGAGAGGGTAAGACTTCAAGATATAGAAGACAAATTGGCTGATAGAAAGCAAGAGGCTGAGTCCCTAAAATTAATCAAAGCCATTGTCAAAGAACAGGATAAGGCACTTGATGAGATGAAAGCTGCTGAGAAAGCACCTACTACTGCTCCTATAGAACATGTTTGTACCATTGAATTTCCTGATCATTATTATAGGAGTAGGTATGGTGATGTGATGAATAGAAGATCCAATCCCAGCAGCATCATCAAAGTGAACAAAGGGTCAAAAAGAGCTTTCAATGTCATAAGGGAGAATAAGGTTCAAGAAAGAATAAACTATGACGAGTTAAGATCCCTAGGATTTAGTGAATGGATGGAGATCTTGGAGTATTTCATTGGTAAAGGTGAAAGTACTATCAAAAATACACTTAAATCTGAACTCCAACAGCTCTTCAAGAAAGCAACAATGTTTGGGAATGCACCAGTAGTGAATGTAGAAGAAGTTCTTTCTCAAAAGCCTAAAGGAAAGTAATATATTGGTGAAGGACCAACCAGAAGAGGCCCCATCATTCTACCTCCTCATATCCCTGTATTTGACCCTGCTGATGTACCTTATCTGTTCCCTGAAGCCTGGAGGATCAAACAAGAGGAGCTATCTGAAGAAGAACGAGATAAAGATAAAGATAGATAGTCTCCTATGTGCTCAAATTGTATCTTTTGTTTAATTCACTTTTCATTTTGCTGTTGTTGTAATTACTATACATACTCTGTTGTAATGAAAAAATCATATCAAATTATAAGATATGGATAACTCAGCAAAAGACCCCAAAAACAAACTTAAAAAGGGACAAACTTACTGCCTATTTTTTATTAGGTCCCTCAGTGCTGGCTTTAGTGTTTTCTCTATATGTCATAGGTTTTGTCATCATCAAATAAGGGGAGATTGTTGAGTCCCCAAAATAATTAAGGATTTAATTATGACAAAACTGTAATTTGTTTGTACTAAAATGTTATGTGCAGTCAGCACAAGTTTGTTTATGTATAGACAGCAGATATTGCTGTGTTGAGTGTTTAGTTTGCTGCTCAGTCTACCAGCACAAGGTAGACAGTGTTCTTCAATCAGCACAGGATGTGTACTCAGCAAATCAAGAACATGAAGTGGCTCAGCAATGAAGAACCAGCACAGCTGGAATGCAGCCTACTACACAAGATAGCTATGCTCCATTATAAGCATAGTAGTTTCCAGAGTGGTCTGCATCAATGGTACTATTCAACAGAAGTCAAAGACAAAGTTGAACAGAAAAGGACACGCGTCGGCGGCTGACAAGTGACCTTACAAGACCACGTGGGAATGCAGAAGTTTAACGCATGTGCAGACATGGGTTATACTTTGTCAACACCTAGGGAACACAACATTCTATTTGTATAATCAAATAGTGGTGCCAAACCGAATTGGGGTGTTCCTGCAAATAGCTACCAAAGAGGAAAGAGGAGAGCATGCTCTCTGATGTAGTTGTCCCCACAATACAGACATCCTATGTACCAGTGGACAATAGAACCATTACACGGTTAATAGGACTATTATAAATTGTTGTATCCACTATTGTAACAACTAGTGGTGTGGGTTTATTTTTATAGAGTCAAAACGTGTAATAGCTGTTAGTTTACCTCTTAGCTATAATCTAGGTAATCTGTATCAACCAACTATTATTCCGCCAAGGATAGTTGTGATTATATGTGATTCAATCAATAAAGAATAACTGTTGAAAATTACCTGTGACTCTATTTATTTGCATGCTTGAATACTAATCGTGTTTAACTGTTAAGTTATTTTAAAAGAAATTGTATTCACCCCCCCCCCCCCCTCTACAATACTCCTGTTGTTATCAAGGGACCAACACTTTGTCTAACAACTCATGGAGTGACTCGACAATTCTTGAAGTTCGGAAGGCGCAAGTCGGTAAGGAGTACGTGCTACAGGAGCAGCACCGGGAACAAGATCGATTTGAAATTCTACCACGCGTTGCGGCAGAAGGCCAGGTAAATCTTCAGGAAATACCTCGGGAAAATCTCTAACGATATGAACATCACCAACGCTCTTCTCTTCTCTATCAGAATCAATAACATGGGCTAGAATAGTATGACAGCCTTTGCGAAGATGTTTATGAACTTTCAAACAGCTAATAAGATTTAACTGTCTGCATTTCTTATCCCCAAAAACCATCAGCGGCTCTCCAACCACATTAGTAACACGAACAGCTTTCTCGTAACACACAATCTTAGCACGATTTGCAGACAACCAATCCATACCAATAACAACATCAAAACTGCTGTAATGACCCGCACTTTTTCGATCGTTCTATACTTATAAGATTAATATTTATATAAATTAAACCTTACCAACATGATAAGCAATCCAAATTGTTAAGATTTATGTTTTTGAAAAGAGTTTTACACAACGTTTGACCGTCTAGTTTGACCGATGATATCACGAACTATACAATATATGATAATTATACATACATATTTAACATGATCTAAGGATGTTTTAATATCTCATTTTGTATTAATAACAAAAAGTCATAAGTATATTTTGAAACTACTAACTTAAGTTTTCAAAACAATAACCATACGTAACGTTATTTGACATAAATACTGATGATTTATAATGTTTATACATATATCGTATAAGTAATGAATTTAATCATTTTTAAAGGGCTTTTATACATAAAACAATATAAGTATATTTACAAAAGATAGTTATATTTGAATTCTCGTTCCGTTTCCTCAATAATCCTATACGTATATCTAGGGTACTATACACAGCTTCTAGAAGTATTTACTATTGGTATATACCAATAGAAATCTTCAATTATTGGAATAATATGTCATTCATGACATAATAAATTTTAACTTATCTTAGATATTTTCACTAAAAACCAAATTTTCAAGCCTATAAATAAGCACCATTTCTAACTCATTTTTACACATTCATTTTCCAAATTTTACTTCCAATTTTCACACACACTTGCAAGAACTCTCTCAACTTTTATTTTACTACTTCTTTCCAGCAACTTTACATTTTAAACTTGAGGTAAAAACTCTACTTCAACTCTTTTTCAATTCATATATTTAAAGCTATATATATAAGAGTTTATAAACTAGAACATAGTTTGAATGATTTCAAACTTGTTCGCAAACTAAATAGATCCTTCTAACTTAACTTTTAAAATACTTCAAGACCTGTAACATATCTTAATTATATGCTAACTTAACAAGGTATAACTTGGTTTTTCAAAGAACACCTTAAAAACTGAATTTACGACGTCGGAGTGCAACCGGGGGCTGTTTTGGGTTGGATAATTAAAAACCATCTTAAACTTTGAATTGGAGGTTTATTTTCTGGAAAAATGATTTTTACTATGAATATGATAACACATAAAAATTTCATGATTTAACTCAAAGTATAAGTATTTCTAGAAAAATAATCATTTGAGGTTGTTTACATGATGGAAAATGATTAACTTCATAAGTTTCACTAAAGTTTGACCTATGCCGTGTGATTTTGAATACAAACTAAGGTATTTACAGTTCATAGTCTTAAAGAGGGACTCGATCCAAGGAGATGGCAAGTTGAATCAACGAAAACGGAGTTGTAACGAAGAAACTATGACCAAAACGAGATCGGATATCTAAGACTAGTTTGGCTACGAAAATAATTGGAGAAAATTAAATAAATCACATCTTTTTAAAATAACATGATATTTTATATATATGTACTTATAATTCAATTTTATATGGTTCAGGATCACCCGTAAACAACACGAGAAGATTAATTATAAGATCCCATGATTGTACGCAACACGTCATTTGACAACACCGGTACTTTATGTACGCAACACGTCATTTGACAACACCGGTACCATGAGTCAAGATTAATCTCGACCAATACATATACGATGGGGTTTTATTTATTTCGTTGGGGGTTTTATTTATTTCATTGCGGGTATATTAAACATCTAAAAATGAACCATTAAAATTGAATTACTAACAACGAACTGCTAACTACGGACTAAGGAATTATTCAAAGTATTAAAAGTATAACAAGTATATATATGTGACGTTTGTTTAAAAAAGAAAAGGTATTGATATATTATATATGGATAGGTTCGTGATATCAACCGGAGACCAAGTCAAATTATATATATATCTTCAAGACGAAAGTGAGTATATAGTCCCACTTTTAAACTCTAAATATTTCGGGATGAGAATACATGTATTTTATGTTTTACGTTATGGACACAAGTAACTGAAAAATATATTCTACGTTGAGTTGTACCACTGGCATACTTCCCTGTAGCTTGGTAACTGTTATTTACAGCGGTATTGTAAACGCGAATCCTGTTGATAGATCTATCGGGCCTGACAACCCCAACCGGACTGGACGACCAGTATTCAACGGTTGCACAGTACTTCGTTTCGTGACTACACTTGGTACGGTGTAGTAAGATTTCATAATAAAGGGAATATGCGACGTGATTAAATGTTAAGTATGGTTACCAAGTGCTCAACCACTTAGAATATTTTTATTAAACTGTTTATATACGAAATCTTGTGGTCTATATATATATATTGCTGCCGGCATTAAACCTATATCTCACCAACTTTATGTTGACCTTTTAAAACATGTCTATTCTCAGGTGATTACTAAAGCTTCCGCTGCATTATGTTGAATTTGAGCAGGATCTTGCGTACGCATATTTGTGTCAAAAATAAAACTGCATACCCAAGGATTTGTGTTGTAAAATATGCTCGAAATCGTGTTGTTATCATTATATGTAAAGTTTGTAAGTCGAAGATTATCGCTAAACGATAATCATCTTTTTATTGTCTAAAGTTTGTAACAAAAATAATGGTTATGGTTTGTAATGTATAATATATGCAGTTTCTCTTTTAAAAATGTCGCATATAGAGGTCAATACCTCGCAATGAAATCATACGTTATCTAACACGTTCTTATGGTTAAGGACGGGTTATGACAACTGCCTAGGTCAATCGGTATCAAATCTATCTCAAAATCTCTACCAGCCATATTAATGTTACATTTACGATACACAGTCTTAGCAGTAAGCACTTTACCATTAGCTATCTCTACAACATTGAAACAACCCAACCCGTATAAAATCGGCCCATAAAAATATTTCCTTTTAATATACGTTAAATAATACTTTAGGTCCCATTACACATTTACCAAAACATATTTGTTACCAAAGTAAGTTCAACGAACTTAAAGCATACATTAATAATTTAAACTTCTCAATACAATAATACGTAGTTAAATCATAAACCGGTTATAATCATTATGACCCGACTAGTTACGTTTACACAAAACCGAGCATGGTGATTTGGGACTACGCTACCCAAATCCTAATCGAGTACAAAAGCAAGATCTTCTAAGCAACCTAGCCAAGATCTCTAATCCCCAAGCTTACCCGAGCCGCCAAGCATGCGAACCTATAAAAATATCAACAATGAGAGGGTAAGCTAACGCTTAGTGAATGATAATATACTACATACATATATATGTATAAAATGGACACACCACACCAATATCAAATACCGCATACTGAAGCATCCATGTATAAGGCAACTACACTAAGCATACCATACGATCTCTAAGCAACAAGCTAAAGATATCAACAAAGTATAAGTTCACCAACGACGATGTGAACAACGCCAATAAGCTACACCCGGAGGGTTAGCTACAACACAACATTACATTAATATATATAACAATATAAAACGAATAAGGTTAACCCCTTAACCCATTACCGAGTACCAAACACCACAATGAAGATTGGCCGAACTACACGAGCCTTAGTAATCCGAAACCACACGAGATTACCATCTTCATCACATCGAGGTTGGCCGAACTACACCAGCCTTAGTAATCCGAAACCACACGAGATTACTACCTCAATAAGATGACCGAACTACACGCGTCATCATGAATCCGAACTACACGTGATTCACTTCTCCAATACCAAAACCCACGATCACGGGATTATAAAATCCACCACATCGGGGTTATCCAAAACTACATCACAATACATGTGATAACGTACACACAAATGTACACCTCACCAAAAGGAGGTCAACCAAAACGCACAACCGTGCCAATTGGACCTACGTACAACCCGACCCGCACCCATCCTACACATACATATGCACATAGGATATTAACACTTACCTTGTCGCCTTGATGAATGCTTCCAAATAATCCGCACTCGTCAATGAAAAGTACCTATTCCATTATCACAATTACAACAACACACTTAGAGTGGATTTACAAACCAACCCAACCCGACACTTAGTGCCATTTCGACCCAATTGTACTTCCAAGCACAAACCGTGCCCAAAGTAACCAACATTCACTAACACAAGTGAAAATGGTCCTAATATGCCAATTAAATCCGAACACAAGTGTTAAACACTTATCGTTCTCAAAATCGCCCATAAACCCTAATTTTGACCCATAAAGTCAAAATCTCGCCAATTACAAGTTTTGACACCAAAACATATTTAACTTGGTTTTATACATCAACTTAATCCATTTTAAGTTTGTAAACCTCATCGAATCGACATTCAGGTCATAATCTTCAACAAACCCTAATTTTGACTCTAGTCAAAATTAGTCAACCACAAGAACCCTAAATGTCTCCAAAACATCTATAATCACTAATACTAGTGATTATACACCATTCTCAAGTCTTAAACATGGTTAAATCATTAACCAACCCAAAACCCACCTTTAACACTTATAAACCCGAACCTTGGTGTTAATCTTCCATTAATAACTAAATGGGTTCCATCTATGAACATACAAGCCAAAAGCCCCAAATTTGAATGATGAACACGAAAATGAAATTCGGAGTTAGAGCTTACCACTAGTATCACCGCGTAGCTAAGAACGAGGGGAACAAACTTGTCAACTATGCCAAAGATCAAATCCCGCTTCTTCCTTTCCAAAAATTCATTTGAATTCAATTGGGTGTTTGAGTTTTGAGAGAAAAATGAAAAGAAAAGGAAAAGGAAATTAGGAAAATGAAATGAGTGGATGAGGTTAAAACCTCAAATCTGGCTCAAATGCGAAATGACCAAATTGCCCTTGAACCTTATTTAAAATTACAAGAATCTGGTGCCAGTTTGCCCGTATCGCCGCGCCGCGGCCTTAAATGTCGCGCCGCGACCTTTGCCTAGGTCTGGGATCATTTTTAATCAAGCTTCTGATCTGGATTCCAGTTAAATGCCGCGCCGCGGCCTCCTTTGTCGCGCCGCGACGTTCAACGTGGTCTGACTCATTTCCTTGCATACAAGACCTCAACACCCGAACATGTCCCGAACCCTTTATACGCCTAACGTACATACACAATACACCTATAAATCATGTACGGGAAAAAACGGGGTGTTACAACTCTCCCCCACTTAGACTCGATCACGTCCTTGTGATCCTCGTCACTTAACCAAATGGACCACACTTCACGGTCCTCAAACATAAGTCCCAATCGACTTTCCTAAGCAATTCTTCCCACTGAATTGCCTTTAACAACTAAATCGTCACCCGCGATTTATCAAATCCACAATCCGAGCACTAAAACCATGCTCATTCCCTAACATCAGGAAAACTCAACCAATCTCGTACCGAGATATCAACCCCTTAGCGTACCCTTACCGAGTACAACGCTAAAAGCAACCAAGTCTCAAAATAAGGTCAACAATCCGAAACGATGAAGACCGACCAAACGAATCCTGACGGATAACACCAATCACTAAACATCCCTTGTAGTGTGCAATACGACCAATACGCAACTACCGTAACATCATAATCCAACGGCTAAAACCGATAGCGCCCAAAACGACTATGGAAACGCAAATCTCAAGGTGTACAAAATCAACTATCGTCACACCCGTAACATCATGTGAGCGAAACACGACTATCGCCTCACTAATCATACAACATGGTCCTCACGACCCCACCATCGGCGTATAAAACAACCGATAGTTCGCACAACATGGTCCTTACGACCCCACCATTGGTGTATCAAATAACCAATAGATCACACGACATGGTCCTTATGACCCCACCATCGGTGTATAAAACAACCGACAGATCACACAACCCGAAGACTGGCCGAAAACACACGCGCCTTAGTGAATCCGAACTACACGCGACTCACTACCTTCACCACAACAACAATCGGGATTGGCTGAACTACACGCGCCTTAGTGAATCCGAACTACACGAGAGTCACTATCCCAGAGGAATGACCGAACTACAAGAGTCATTTGTGAATCCGAACTACACGAGACTCACTCCTCCATACAATGACCGAAACCACACGAGTCATTTTTGAATCCGAACTACACGCGACTCACTTCCACAATAAGATGACCGAAACCACACGCGTCATCGTGAATCCGAAACCACACGCGATCCACTACCATGATGAAGTCAGCGGACCCGAAGATCATGCTTCACCAATCTCAACACCGGATGAAGTCAGCAGACGCCGTCAACGGTCATGCTTCACCGATATAACACCACGCTCATAATGAAGTCAGCGGACCCCGAAAGTCATGCTCCACCAATCACGTACTCCCATGATGAAGTCAGCGGACCCCGAAGGTCATGCTCCACCAATCAACAATACTATGATGAAGTCAGCAGACCCCGAAGGTCATGCTCCACCAATCAACAATACTATGATGAAGTAAGCAGACCCCGAAGGTCATGCTTCATCAATTAATGCCCTTTTAGACTCGAACAACGAGTAGCGTAACATCGCGCTCTGCTACGCCATAGTGAATCCTAACGGATACCACTAACCATTCACACAATCGAGCAAGAACCGCCTATATCAAACATAGGTACCCAACAATAATTCTCCAAAAGAGAACCCGTCTCACACACATCCCTTAACTGAGGGATTTCACCTTGCTCGCCAAACACGTCCATCATCTCTCAACGAGATTTACCATCTTACCACCTCGGTGATAATTTACAAATCCAAAATCATAAGTACAATTTAACCGAAATTGTACTCTACCACAAGTAGACCAAAACTAGGTCTCGACCAAATTTCCGGATCCACCAAAAGCATCATCCGAAATCTCACACCAAAACCTCCTCGTGCGGGAGTGTAACTCCCCCACTTGGAACTACGTTCCATATCCACAACTCGTACAACCGTACAACGCTACCAAAGCTAGACTTTACCAACAATCGGGCTCACACGACCCATCACCACACCTTGCTCCAATCTTGACCGCACAATGGATTTCAAACCATCCTTAAACACTTCGAACGAAAAGTGTACCACCAATTACATAAACCATACCCTCGCAATCATCCAATTGCTTTATTTTGTCAAATTTCACCCAGTCACTCATGTAACTAAGGGTTTCACTTCGGTACCCTAAGTACAATGTAACCGCAACATAATCGGAGTCGAACACCACACTAGTAGGTATAAAAGAGGCACCTAATGTCGCATCACGTAGACTCCTTTACTAACATACATCGGGACCTAAAACATTCAATTTCTCGGGTTTCATCCCACCCGTCGAACCTCATGGTTCATCAACTTTAACACAAAAGCGAACACACGCTAGACAACCGAACACCAAAACTCATTTCCATGGCTTGGTAGAAACATTTCCCAAATACTAAGGAACGCTTGGTTGCACCAAGTCTTACGCCCTTCACCCGACAATCAAACATCACCATAGGGTACTTCCACTAGGAACGTCACCCATAACAACAATATGCACAACTCAATGCATTTAACAACTCAAACTCAACGGCACTTAATAAATAATCAAAGACATATTTATTAAAATGAAAT
This sequence comes from Rutidosis leptorrhynchoides, assembly GCF_046630445.1. Taxonomy (NCBI): domain Eukaryota; kingdom Viridiplantae; phylum Streptophyta; class Magnoliopsida; order Asterales; family Asteraceae; genus Rutidosis; species Rutidosis leptorrhynchoides. The sequence continues at coordinate 114,205,420 of NC_092338.1, forward strand.
GTACCTTAACGTCTCCTTGCCGCATCCGTCCCCGCTAACTTGGGATATTTCGACTTACGATGTCCTTCCTCTTGGCAATTGAAGCACACCACGCCATCACCCTTTGGTACCGAACATTCTCAAGACTTGTGACCCTTCACGCCACAATTATAACATCTAGGCGCACTAGAATCCAATATACCCGTCCGTGTACCACCCGTGCTCACACTCAGACTCTTAGTCCTCTTACTCGGAGCACCATACGAAACAACCCTTCTCTCACTTGAAGGTTCACCCTTCTTTGATCGTGAATACGACTCAAAACCTCTAGCCAAGTCAAATAATTCCGCAAAAGATTTCGCTTGACCCCGGCTAATTTTACTCTTCAAGTCATCATTCAAGGTCCGATAGAAATCCCCCATCAACAAACGATCATTCCCCAAATACTTCGGCAAAAACGAGCCTTCGCCATAAAGGTCGTCTTGAGAGTATTCAAATCCATAGATCCTTGTTGCAAATTTCGCAACTCGTTATGCAATTCCCACAAATCGACTGAAGTTCGGAACTCCTCGAAGAATTCCTTCTTAAACTCGTCCCATGATAACGCCATAAACAGTTCACCACCGACAAGATCAATCTTACCATCCAACCAATCCTTTGCCCTACCCCGCAACAAACTAGTAGCGAGTCTTGTCCTCTTCTCAGGAGGGCATTCAATAGTACAAAAACACCCTTCGACATCCGAGATCCAAGTTGTGCTTATCAAAGGATCCGGTTTTCCGTCATACATCGGGGGTTTAGTCCTCATGAAGCTCTTAAGACAACGCTCCATTTCACCACTACCTTGAAATTCGGAATACTTTCTATCCATTTCTTCTTGAAACGCACTCATTTGCTCCGTAACGGCGGCCGCAGCTCTATCGTTAAACTCCAAATCGTTCGTCTCGATCCCGTTTCCCGTCGCCATTCTAAGGAATGCAGAGCAATTAGATCACGAACGTATAAAGCACACACATAATACCGCCCCATCTTGCTAAACACTCGTTGTACATCACTTGCTAGACACGATTTGCACCCGTAATAAGGTTTGCAAGTCCTTATTACGCACACACCCCGTATCAACTCGTTAGTACAACGACCGCCTCGCTCGATGATATAAACAAACACAAACAAAATTCTACGCGATATGCACATACGCGAGAATTATTATCACAACACAATTAATATATTAATAATATTCACATTACTAATATAAACGTCAGTCCACCTACAAACAAGGCACTAACTATAACCTATTCCGATCTGTAATCCTACAAGTCCCGCAACAATTAAGCACACACAAAAGTCTAAGTCTAGGTACCTATCTCAAGTTACCTAAATCCCTTAGACCATGCTCTGATACCACTTGAAACAACCCAACCCGTGTTAAACCGGCCCATAAAAATTTTTCCTTTTAATATACGTTAAATAATACTTTAGGTCCCATTACACATTTACCAAAACATATTTGTTACCAAAGTAAGTTCAATGAACTTAAAGTATACATTAATAATTTAAACTTCTCAATACAATAATACGTAGTTAAATCATAAACCGGTTATAATCATTATGACCCGACTAGTTACGTTTACACAAAACCGAGCATGGTGATTTGGGACTACACTACCCAAATCCTAATCGAGTACAAAAACAAGATCTTCTAAGCAACCTAGCCAAGATCTCTAATCCCCAAGCTTACCCGAGCCGCCAAGCATGTGAACCTATAAAAATATCAACAACGAGAGGGTAAGCTAACGCTTAGTGAATGATAATATACTACATACATATATATGTATAAAATGGACACGCCACACCAATATCAAATACCGCATATCGAAGCATCCATGCATAAGGCAACTACACTAAGCATACCGTACGATCTCTAAGCAACAAGCTAAAGATATCAACAAAGTATAAGTTCACCAACGACGATGTGAACAACACCAATAAGCTACACCCGGAGGGTTAGCTACAACACAACATTACATTAATATATATAACAATATAAAACGAATAAGGTTAACCCCTTAACCCATTACCGAGTACCAAACACCACAATGAAGATTGGCCGAACTACACGAGCCTTAGTAATCCGAAACCACACGAGATTACCATCTTCATCACATCGAGGTTGGCCGAACTACACGAGCCTTAGTAATCAGAAACCACACGAGATTACTACCTCAATAAGATGACCGAACTACACGCGTCATTATGAATCCGAACTACACGTGATTCACTTCTCCAATACCAAAACCCACGATCACAGGATTATAAAATCCACCACATCGGGGTTATCCAAAACTACATCACAATACATGTAATAACGTACACACAAGTGTACACCTCGCCAAAAGGAGGTTAACCAAAACGCACAACCGTGCCAATTGGACCTACACAAAAGTCCATCAAATCCACCTATATGTGAAGTGAGCTCTAAAACCGAGAACCACTTCACCCGACCCGCACCCATCCTACACATACATATGCACATAGGATATTAACACTCGCCTTGTCGCGTTGATGAATGCTTCCAAATAATCCACACTCGTCAATGAAAAGTACCTATTCCATTATCACAATTACAACAACACACTTAGAGTGGATTTACAAACCAACCCAACTCGACACTTAGTGCCATTTCGACCCAATTGTACTTCCAAGCACAAACCGTGCCCAAAGTAACCAACATTCACTAACACAAGTGAAAATGGTCCTAATATGCCAATTAAACCCGAACACAAGTGTTAAACACTTATCGTTCTCAAAATCGCCCATAAACCCTAATTTTGACCCATAAAGTCAAAATCTCACAATTACAAGTTTTGACACCAAAACATATTTAACTTGGTTTTATACATCAACTTAATCCATTTTAAGTTTGTAAACCTCATCGAATCGACATTCGGGTCATAATCATCAACAAACCCTAATTTTGACTCTAGTCAAAATTAGTCAACCACAAGAACCCTAAATGTCTCCAAAACATCAATAATCACTAATACTAGTGATTATACACCATTATCAAGTCTTAAACATGGTTAAATCATTAACCAACCCAAAACCCGCCTTTAACACTTATAAACCCGAACCTTGGTGTTAAACTTCAATTAACAACTAAATGGGTTCCATCTATGAACATACAAGCCAAAAGCTCCAAATTTGAATGATGAACACGAAAATGAAATTCAAAGTTAGAGCATACCACTAGTATCACCACGTAGCTAAGAACGAGGGGAACAAACTTGTCAACTACGCCAAAGATCAAATCCCGCTTCTTCCTTTCCAAAAATCCCTTTGAATTCAATTGGGTGTTTGAGTTTTGAGAGAAAAATGAAAAGAAAAGGAAAAGAAAATTAGGAAAATGAAATGAGTGGATGAGGTTAAAACCTCAAATCTGGCTCAAACGCAAAATGACCAAATTGCCCTTGAACCTTATTTAAAATTACAAGAATCTGGTGCCAGTTTGCCCGTATCGCCGCGCCGCGGCCTTAAATGTCGCGCCGCGACCTTTGCCTAGGTCTGGGATCATTTTTAATCAAGCTTCTGATCTGGATTCCAGTTAAATGCCGCGCCGCGGCCTCCTTCGTCTCGCCGCGACGTTCAACGTGGTCTGACTCATTTCCTTGCATACAAGACCTCAACACCCGAACATGTCCCGAACCCTTTATATGCCTAACATACGTACACAATACACCTATAAATCATGTACGGGAAAAACGGGGTGTTACAAACATAAGTTCTATCTAGAGGAGTTAACGGTGTTTTGATTTTTGGACTTAATTTACTCGACAGAAAACTCAAATCAGTCTCCGAATCAAATAGTACATAAACTGATAAATCGTTGACCGAGAACGTACCCGTAACAAGTTTTGGATCTTCCTCAACATCCCTGGCATTAATGTTGAATGCTCTTCCACGTGCATTCTCAGTAGTCTTCTTATTAGGGTAGGCATCACGAAAATGCCCCGGCTTACCACATTTATAACAAACTCTCTGATTACCACCATTTCTCGGCTTCCCATTACCATTACTACCATTATTACCATTATTATTACCACCCCCTACAGTAGGAGTAGCAGTACCCGGCATAACCACCGTGCAATCTTTAGCAATGTGTCCCTGCTTGGAACACCTCTTACAAGTAACCGTACAATAACCATCATGATCCTTATAACACCGCGGACAAACACGCTGATTACGGTTATTAGAACCAAAAGTATCTTGTTTCTTCTGCTGATTTTGGTTCTGGTTGTGGTTGTTATCCCACTTCCTTTTCCCATTATCAGCCTTCTTAACAACCTCCTCACTGGCATCAGTCACAGCTGCCTTACTTCTCCTCAAAATCTTATCATTAACCTTATGCGCCATAGACATAGCAGCTTCAATAGTCTGAGGCTCACTAGACTTAACCCCATGCTCAATCCACTCAGATAACCCATCATTATAAGCTTCAATCTTAAGATTCTCATCATCATAAATATTGGGACACAACAATGTCAACTCAAAGAACCTTTGTTCGTAGGCATCTAATTTGGTGCCCTTACTCTTCAAGTTCTTAAGCTCATCCTCTAACTTCTTAAGTTCACCCCGGGGAGGATAACGGGTGATCATTCTTTCTTTAAAATTGTTCCAAGTTAAACCATATGCCACATCATTACCCAAACTATTCACCAAGTTGTTCCACCAAGTTAAAGCACTGTCTTTAATAGTGCAGCTTACGAAACTAACCTTATCCTCCTCTCGGACTCGGCTAACCTTAAAAATAGACTCAATCTTCTCAAACCAACGAGTAAGTTCAGTGGGTCCCTCAGTGCCACTAAATTCTTGTGGACAACTTGCCATAAAAGTCTTGTAGGAACATCCCACCTGGTTGTTGTTATTCGCATTCGTATTAGCATTAGCTGCCATAGCAGCCGCAATCCTTTTGGAAATCAGACGTTGCATGCGACGTTGGACTCACGGGGAGACATGATCTTCAAAACAGAATAACACAACTGTTAGTACTAAGAATAATACCAGTGTTATAAAGGAATAGATCGAACACCAAAGATTAACCATTAAAATAATAGTCAATAAACACTATGAGTAATAACATGACAGTTATGATAGTTATAGAAATAGCCACCACATGCATACATAATTTATGATAAAAATCATACAACATACATAGCACCTAACATACATGAACTATATTACGCATAATATAACATGCCAAGAGTCACAACATCAGAAATAAAATATGATAATGATAATAGATGTCATAAAAGAAATAACCATCCATACATAATATGAAAATATCCCATAACAAAATCCTTAACAAAATCCTTGGCAAAACGCCGTACATCACCCCAAAAATGAATGTATAAAAGGACATTAAGTCTTATGAAATAAATAATCAATCATGAATCATCACATCACATCTGCTTGGAGCGGGTGTGATAAGCTGGGCCGATATGAGGCTCGTCAGTAGTCTCATACTTCCTCAACTTTCCTTTCACATCCTCCAACTCCGTCTTCAAACCACGAACCACGCTCTTGAGAGCCTCGAACTTAGCGTCCACCTCACGATTACGCTTTCTAGTCTCGAACTCGATCCTATTCTTGAAGCTAACGAACGAATCCATATCAGCTCTAATCTCATCCATCACCTTGTTATGCGGCAAAACATGCATACAGTCGCTAAGAGCGTCAATACGAGTCTCATTCGTATATGTCCTGGTCATGTGAGTGATAGTAGCCATGTAATAGTTAACCGAATCATCGATCAAAGGCTGGAGTGCACGACGTCTAGCAGCAGACGGGGAAACAGGGGCCGGAACGGAATTGTTTCTTGAAGCCGACATCTGCAAACAGTAAAACCACAAACCACATACAAAATAGAAATAACATAAGCAATAACGTATAATTATTCTTCATACGAAACGAAATGCATAATAATGCTATAGCAAGAAAGGTCAGGCTGTAGAGTAGACTCTAATGCACCCTAAAGAACACGGGTTGACCACATTATGACCGCCTAGTTCCCTACAACCAGAGATCTGATACCAACTGTGATGGCCCCGTTAATACACTTAACGGCTCTGTCACTTGGTCCCACAGCTTGATCGAACTTAAATGAATTTAATAAACAACGTTGCATTCTTTTTATTTCAAAAGTTTCCTAAAAAAGAAACATACCAAAATATGTATTTTGAACAACCTAACATATTATTAACCAAAGTTGACATTAAAACATTGTCAACAAAACCCACAAGTTTAAATTATTCAAAAATATAATGCAAGTTCAAAGTTTCATAAATGTTTAGCAAAATCTGCCCAAATGCATGCAGACTCTTCTAACACAGCAGAAGCATCAAACAAACTCAAGTACCTGTGAAAACATGCGAGTAAACTGTCAACAAAAATGTTGAGTGAATTATAGGTTTAAATAAATGTATAAGCTTTAGACCACAAGATTTGAAATGTTAGAAAACATAAAATATTATTCCATTATAAATGAGCCACCTGGTAACCACTTAACCCTTTATTTACCCTTGCCAAACACAATAAATAATATACACTGAACAAGTGTATCTTCAACTAAATACGAAGTACTAAACATTCCGATTATAAATTGCTAGCGCGACTAGCTCAAAATGGGGTTATCAAACCCGATAGATCTATCCGTAGGATTCGTGTTCATCAGTAGAAACCAGTTATTACAGTTACCAGACTAGGGAATATTTTTTTTCAACTCATAATAAATAATTTAAATTTAATTGCCACCTGTGTCTAAACGTAAAATAAAATGCATGTAATCACATCCTAAAATATACTTTGAAAAGTATGTAAAAACGGGACTATAACTCACCTTAAAGCAAAAGTAGTAACCACACAAAAATGCGAACAACGAACGAAGTAAGTGATCAAGAATGATCACAACGCCGACCTATAAACAAAGTAGGTCGATATAAATAACTAACTTAGGTCAAGTCTTAGTATGATAGCTATTGTACTGGTTGCAAGTAAACATAGAACCACACTCAACATGCTTCGGTTTGATCAGAACAGCGTAAGGACATGTACTTTCTATTTTTAGAAAGTTTCTATTTTTAGCAGGTTTCTATTTTAGAAAAGTTTCTATTTTAGGAAAGTTTTTATTTTAGGAAAGTTTCTATTTTAGGAAAGTTTCTATTTTAGGAAAGTTTCTATTTTTGGAAAGTTTCCATATTTAGAAAGTTTCTATTTTTAAAAAGTTTTTAAGTTAGGAAAGTTTCCTTAATTAGAAAGTTAACAAAAGTCAACTAAAATTCAAAGTCAATCGAAAGTCAACTCAAAAGTCAACCTTGGTCAAACATAGTCAACATTGAATTTTAAAGTATAAGTTATATTAATAATATAAGTTATAATGTTATTTAAAGTCATATATGTATAATTATGTCATAACATACGTTTAATTAAATTAAAATGAATTATTAAAGTTAACATAAGTTTAAATGATATAATTAATATAACATAAGTATTTAATTAATTAATTAAATATTAATCATAATATAAGTATTATTAATTAATAATAGATTTTAAATCATATCATACGTATTATTAATTAATAATGAATTATTAATCATATCATAAGTTTCTAATTATAATTATTAAATCATAAGTATTTAATAATTAAATTATAATTAAATAATAACTAAGCTTTATAATAATTAAATAATTAATTAATCTTTATTATAAGTCTCATTATAATAATCTCATAACATAAGTTTAATACTTACCATAAGTATTTTTCATTAATAATAAAAGTATTATTAATCATAAGTTTAATTAAATCATAATTAATTAATAAATGATATAATAAATATGTATATCATAAGTCTTAAATTGAAATAATTACTTTTTATTACATAAGTAATTTATTAATAATGAAAATCATTATTTATATCATAAGTCTTATTTAATAACCATAAGTTTTAATTAAAAGTTCATCGGGTCATAACTTGAGTCCCGGGAATCAGTTTTCGGCGAGTCTTATATATATCTTTGCCTAACCAACCCACCCGAAACATTAGTGTGCTCAAGAACACCCCAATAACAGCCACCAATTCGTGACCTACATCCATTATTCAACTTAGAGCTTTAATAAGTTCAAAAACATGTTTTGGTCATAACGGGTGATCCGTGGCTCGGATTTCGATGACCCGAACATGAAAGTTCATCCAATCATCAATCCTAACAAACTAGTACACCCTAAAGACTTCAAAAGTGGTCAAAAAGTCGGACCGTACCTGAATCAATTCGTTTTCACATTTTAATTTCAATTAAACACCATTTTAATCATATCTAGAGCTCCGGGAATCGAAATAACATGAATCCATAGTCTAAAATTAATGTCTTGATGAGAGGAAGTCATATAAACACTTTAATTTCACTTTTATATCAGTTATGTTTACAGAAATGATGAAACAAGATGCTGTCCCAAAACAATCAAACCGAAAACATGAATTAACGAGCATTTATACGCATACTATCAACAATACAATAACATATAATCATCATACAACCAATATAACATGCAAAATCAGTAAAATATATAAAAAAATTAAAAATCTAGGGTTAGGGTTTATACCCTAATCGAGAATCAAGAGATTTGAGCGTGTAGAGATCGAAGAGAGGAATCCAATTGTGTATTCGATTTGATGATCCAAGTAAGAAATCAATTGATGGTGATGATGTTTGTGGTGTTCTAGGGCGACGGTAGGAGGGAGGGAGAGAAGAGGTTGAGAGAAAAATATAAAATGTTAGGTTTTGATAAAATGAATTGAAATTGAAAATTGTGGAGCAAATGATCCAACACTCCCTCCCCATGGGAGTGTTCGGCCGATTGGTGAGTGTGGGGTGGGCCCCATGGCCCATTTTTGTTATTTGGTAAAGTCCTTGTGGCCCAAATGTCCGAACAAAACCCGAAACGCAAAAACACGACTACGCGATTGAAAATTCGGAGAGATAACAAATACGCGACGAAAAATATATATAAATATATGACATTAAAATATCATATTTAAAATAATTAGGACTTAAAAATCCCAAAAGCTCGACCGTTGGTTTGAAAACCGAAAAGATTCGCCGGATAAAAATCCGTGACACGTAGAAACGTACTGTGACGCCCCGTACAAAATCATCGTGTACGGTACATCAACAACAGGATCATTACAAGGTCAAACACTATATGCTGTTTGAAAACCAGTTTTGCATTCATGAACAGATAATGTTTTACAAAAGATGAATAGGAAACATTAGCATGAGTACATGATACTAAGGTCATTACAAAGCTATTGTTTTGAAAATAACATAAGTTGCGAATGCAAAGTAAAAGTTCCATGCTTGAGACATCTCTAAGTAATGCAGCGGATAACTAATACAGCAGGTCCTTAATAGCAATTCAATAACAGCATGACATCAAGTCTAACAGCGGAAGCAATAAACCTCTAGGCACTTGAGAAATACACGCTTAAAAAGTCAACACGAATGTTGGTGAGCTATAGTTTGGTTGTATTCAGTAATGTAATGTAGGCCACGAGATTTCAGTGCTTCAAATAAGCGTTTCAAATCAGTGATTCAAATCAGTATGATAAAGTATATGTATAACCGTGGGCACCCGGTAACTAGACTTAACGTTTATAACCCCCTGAAAGTACACTTGGCGAGTGCGTATGTTCACGAAGTATTAAACACCCGTTAAATGCTAGCGCGACAAGCCCGAGTGGGGATGTCAAACCCTATGGATCCATATCTAAGATTCGCGTTCACCGGTTCAAAAACCAATGATTAAACGTTACCGTGCTAAGGGGAAAGTTTATGTCGTTGTATAACCCACACACATATAAAGTTTAAGTACTCGTGCCTAGTATGTAAAACGTAAAAAGCGCATGTATTCTCAGTCCCAAAATAGTTAAAGTAAAAAGGGATGCTATAACTCACTGTGATAAAAGCGGTAAAGTCGGTAATGAAAGCACGCAAGTAGTAAGTCGGTCCGAAAGGTCGTCAACCTAAATCAAAGGTTACTAGGTCAGTAGGTTGTCTTTATATATTCCAATAGTGCATAAAATAAGTTTAAGTGTCATCATCATCATTCATCATCATAAAAGCTAAGTAAGTTTGACAAGAATAGAGATCGAAACAATAGGCTGACTTCGGTCAGCTGCTATGACCTCTACGTAAATCGAAAAGACGCATAATCAGTGGATATGGTTCTGTATATGAGTCCTCTAGTTGCTGACCAATTTCTAGACTCAAACTCGTCTTAGTTTGACCGTGGTGACGGTCTAAGTGCGAGTAGGTCCGAATTTTCAGCACAACGTTACAAAGGAGTATTGACTTTCGGAAGGCCATAAATCCTAAACCGTAACTCGGATTAAGACGAGGTCTAAACAGAAAATCATCTACTCGAACCGAACTAACTGAAAATAAACTTTCCAGTAGCCCAGGTTGTTTGATCAGATATGAAAAACAGTAGGTAAGTGCTCCGGTGGGGTTCTTGGTGCTTGATGCTCATCACGGTTCTCATCCTTGATGCTTGTAGCTTCAAGTGTACAACTCGTTGATGGTTTAGCATCACTTTGGACCAAGATTCACCATCAATACACAATATGTTAAGACCAAGTAAGAACACAACTCATTCATGAGTCTTAGATGGATGATGAGCCAAGGTTACATCATATCCTTAGTCTTAACACAATTTCAATTCACAATAACAACTAAAGCTACAAACTTTACATCAATTCAACAAGTATAAGCACAATCTAAGTCAAATGAGGTGATGGAACCCTAAGCTAGAGAGCTTGGATCCATTTCACACAAGTTACAAGGTTGCAAAGCTAGAAAGCTTGAACCTTTAAGTGTTCTTGAAGATCTTGAAGCATAAAGCTTGGATCTTGAAGATACATGAAGATTACAAACAAAAGTTTGAATCTTTTCAACAAAATAACAAGATCAAAGCAAAAAGAACTTAGATCTAACAAAAAGATATGAAGATTCAAGCTAGAAAGCTTGCATCTTGTTTGTTCTTGAAGATCTTGAAGCATGAAGCTTGGATCTTGAAGATGCATGAAGATTACAAACAAAAGTTTGAATCTTTATCACAAAATAGAAGGATTAAAGTATAAAAGAAGTAGATCTACAAAAGATATGAAGATTCAAGCTAGAAAGCTTGAATCTTCCATGTTCTTGAAAGATTCATGCTTGAATCAACAAGATATAAGTTATATCAAAGCTAAAAAGAACTTTGATCTCCATATTATGATGATGATGACCACAAAATTGAAAGGAAAAGAAGAAGGAAAAGAAAACTTACAAGAAGAACTGGAGAGGAAAGAAAGAAAGAACAAGTGTGTGAGAAAACCAAATGATCAAGTGTTGGAATGAAGGAAAATGGTTAGTATTTATAAGCAAAGGAAATTGACAAGGATTGGTGACATGGCACCATGGTGGACGGTTTTTAGGGAGGGGGAGGGGGACAAAATGTTGCTTTTTGGCTAATGGTGTCTAAAGTGTGTCCTTATGCTAGAATCCCATGTGACAAAGTTGGTAATCCTTATCCATTATGCTAGTATGACTCATAAATTAATTTCTTTATTTATTTATTTATTATTATAGGCCACTAGTAATAATACTTGGGCTAATTAATTGGGTCACTAGCTAGAGTAGGGTGGGCTTGAGCCCAACAAGGTAGAAAGTCCAACAAGACTAACTATTGGGCTTTAGCAATTAAATAAATAAAATTAAGCATCCAAAGGTCCAAGTAATTATTATTATAAAATAATAATTAATATTTTGCTGTCCAAATATTCCGGTTCTGACAAAAGTTAAACGTGCGCGCAGTCTGCGGTTTATTCGTAACGGCAAGTAACACAAACGGTTATAAAGCATCCGGTGGACAAGTTAAGCATTCCACACACACCAAGGCAGGTTTTAAAGTATATATGAATATAAAACACGTGTGCCAAGATTCCGGAGTAATAAAGTAACACAGTACGCACAATTACGCAGTTTCGCAAAAATACAAGGCATAAAAGCAAGTCGAAAAAGTCGGGTCGTTACACGTACAATTTAAAATATGAATACAAATATTCATTTAACACATAATAATTAATATATTATTACTAAAATAATAATATAGGTCATAGAAATGACGTGACACGAATAATAATTAACGGGCGTTAAATAATAAACGGTAAAAGATAACGTAAAAAGTAGGGTCGTTACATTTTGTCGTATCCGGAACCAGAGAGAATACTTTGGAGCCAAAACTCTGAACAGTCAGGAACAGTGGAGTCTTCGTCTAGTGGTATTGCAATTAATTTGGGTATTTCTTCGGATACAGTTGTGCATAAAACTCCTCAAATGGCAGAATGACAACAATCCATGGCTGATAAGATGAAGTCGGACAGGCCCAGGTAATACCATCATACAACCTGTGGTGATAGCAGAGTATGAGATCAAGGAGCCAATACATCAGGAGATTTATAGTAAGTGTCAGTTTCGAGGAAAGCCGAATGAGGATGCTAACAAGGATCTTCGTGTCTTTAAAGGGATTTGTAGTTTGTTTAAGTTGAAAGACGTTCATGACCAGGTGATCTATTAAAGGCTTTTTCCGTGGACACTCATGGGGGAGGCAAGTGCTTGGTTGGATGGTTTACCTGAGGGTACGATTACCACTTGGGATAGGCTAGTTGAAAATTTTTTGGGTAAGTATTTTCCCGCTTCTAAGGCAGCTAGGCTTCAAAAAGATATCACCCAATTTCGTCAGAGGCCTAATGAGACTTTTTATGAGGCTTGATCTCGTTTTAATCGGATGTTGAGAGGGTTTCCATAGTACAGGCTAGACATTTGCCACAAGGTCTAAATTTTTTATAAGGGGTGTGATGTGGCCACCCAGGTTTCTATTGATGAAGCTGCAGGGGATTCACTGATGAACAAAACAGAATAAGATGCTCATGATATTATTGAGAAACAAGTCGTGCATTCTTATGAATAGCATCAAGATAGTGAGGTGACCCATTCTTCTATAGTCGCAAGCGCCAGTGCTTACGATAATTTTGGATCTATTAGTGCTAAGCTTGATGGTATCTAGAAGAATATAGAGAAAATTAATAAGGAAATACATGCGTTAAAGGTAGGTTGTGAGTATTGAGGGGGTCCGCATTTGGGTAAAGATTGTAATGCAGGTTTGACCATGGGTTAAATGGGGGAGATAACTTATGTAACCTAAATGAATTTATAACCAGTTTCAAGGAAGGGCTCAGTATAATAGGAATTTCAACAATCCTTATAATCCACAAGGTCAAGGACATAATGCAAATTACGGGCGTTGTAGTAGTGGTTTTCAACAACGCGCCCCAAGATTTAATCAAAAGCCTCAGGTGGAAGAGAAGAAGTCAAAATTAGAGGGTATGATGGAGAAGATGGTGACTTCTCAAATTCAATTCATCGCGAATGAGAACCAAATGGATGAAAAGAACGATCAATTGTTTCGAAGTTAACAAGTTGCTATTCACAGTTTAGGGAAGCAAATAGGCAGTCTTGCGAGTTTAGTAAGTCAAAGGAAAGAGGGTGAGTTTCCAAGTGACATGATGGCTAACCCGAGAGGTGATAATTTGTATGTGATTACTTTTACTCAGAGAGAAAAGTCGGATGATGAGCAGGTTCCGATTAAGGTGAAAAAGCTTGAAGATGCACCATCCGAGGTTAAGCAGGAGAACGCGATGGTACCACCATATAGACCACCAATTCCATTTCCAAGGAAGGGATTTGAGTACGAACAGGTGTAGGGAGCTTATAATGTTAATAAATTTTTTGTTAATTGTCTTAAGAAGAAGGAGGGTAAGGAGCAAGTTCCTAAGAAGGAACTTAAGAAGCAAGTGCCTAAGAATGAGAAGAAGGAGGTTCAAGAGATTAAAGCTACTCAAGTGATCCCGATAAAGGTTGAACAACCAAGCTTTCCACCCAAATTGGGTGATCTGGGTAAATTTATTATCCCTTGTTTATTTCTTGATTGTGTAATGGATAATGGACTTGCTGATTTGGGGGCTAATTTAAATGTTATGCCCTTGTCTTTATATGAAAGGACCCGTTCATATACATTATAAACGATTCACAATAGTTGATTACATTGCGAGGTATTTGACCTCTATATGATACATTTTACAAACATTGCATTCGTTTTTAAAAGACAATCTTTCTTTACATCGTAAATTGACAGGCATGCATACCATTTCATAATATCCACTATCCAACTATAAATTGATTTAATAATAATCTTTGATGAACTCAATGACTCGAATGCAACGTTCTTCGAAATATGCTATGAAAGACTCCAAGTAATATCTTTAAAATGAGCAAATGCACAGCGGAAGATTTCTTTAACACCTGCGAATAAACATGCTTTAAAGTGTCAACCAAAAGGTTGGTGAGTTCATTAGTTTATCATAATCATTTATTTCCATCATTTTAATAGACCACAAGAATTTCATTTCCAGTTCTCATAAATATACGTCCCATGCATAGAGACAAAAATAATCATTCATATGGTGAACACCTGGTAACCGACATTAACTAGATATATATAAGAATATCCCCTATCATTCCGGGATCCTCCTTCGGACATGATATAAATTTCGAAGTACTAAAGCATCCGGTACTTTGGATGGGGTTTGTTAGGCCCAATAGATCTATCTTTAGGATTCGCGTCAATTAGGGTGTCTGTTCCCTAATTCTTAGATTACCAGACTTTAATAAAAAAGGGCATATTCGATTTCGATAATTCAACCATAGAATGTAGTTTCAATTACTTGTGTCTATTTCGTCAAACATTTATAAAAGTGCATGTATTCTCAGTCCCAAAAATATAAAAGGTAAAAAGGCAAATGAAACTCACCACACTGTATTTCGTAGTAAAAATACATATAACGTCATTGAACAAGTGCAAGGTTGGCTTCGGATTCACGAACCTAAATTAATTATATATATTTATGTGTTGGTCAATATTTGTCTAACAAATTAGGTCAAGTCATAGTGTACCACAATCCTAATGCTCGAGATTAATATGCAAAAGTCAACAAAAGTAAATTTGACTCAAAATAATTTCCAAAAATTAATACATGATTAATATATAGTTTAAATATCGTCGTTTTTTATTTTTAAATATTTTTAAAAGATTTATTAGAGTAAATAATATAATTTATTTATTAATAAATAAAATTTTATATTAAATTTATATAATAAAATATACTTTTATATATATTAAGTAATAAAATTTATAGGGTTCATTTAATATCATAAATATAATATGATAGGTATTATTAAAGTAAGTTATTACACGTAGTAAAATATGTTTGTATCACATATTTATTTGATAAAATAATATCTATAATGATAGTAAGTAAAAGTTGTATTATTTTGTAATAATAATTATTATTATAAAAATATCAATATTTATAATTACTAAGATGACATTATGATAAAACGATAATTCTAATTATGATAACTTTAATATTTACGATAATTTTTAATATTATCTTTAAAATAATAATTCTATTTAAAATAATAATAATAATGATATTTTATAATAACAATGACATTTCTATTAAAATGATAATTTTTGTTAAAATGATAGTTTTAATACTAACGATACTTTTAATAATAATAGTAATGATAAAAATAATAAGAACGATAATTTTATCTAAATCAATATCTTATAATATTTTAATTTCATCATGACACTCTTACCCATTATTTCCTAATCGTTTCGTTTAATAGCTTTTAATCGTCTTTTATATCGTGTTCATAATAATGATAATAATAGTAATCAAAATAATTAGGTGTTACAAATATTTGTTTTAATTACACTAATATTAATAATGATACTTACTATAACATTATTATCGATAATACTAATAATTATCTTAATGATAATATAGTAATAATAATAATAACAATAACAATAACCATTTTTAAATAATGATATATATATTAATAATGATAATAATAATAATAATAATAATAATAATAATAATAATAATAATAATAATAATAATACCAATAATAATAATAATAATAATAATAATAATAATAATTGGATAATAATAATAATACTAATTATTACTTTAATGATAATAACGATAGTAATAATAAAAAAAATAACAATTTTTAATGATAAATCCCTTTTATTGATAAAGATAATAATAATGATAATAATAAGATAAAACTAGAACGACGATAAAAACGACGATAATAATAATCATTTTTAATAAAAATATCGAAAATTCAATTGATTATAACTTCTAATCCGTTCATCGAAACCATTCGATATCTAAAGGAAAAGTTCTTAATTTTTCGCTAATTTTTCAAGGACATGCATATCTTATACCTTATCTCAACCGCAAGTGTAACTAATCTTAAAGTACAAGGGCAATATCAAAAGTACAAGCATGAATAATCTTAAATACTCGAGCACTAGTCAGGGATACACTATTAGTATGTAAAAGTTAAATTATGAGTACTCACGTATCAATATTGAGATTCAATATTGCAGAAAAGGTACGTAGACGCAACGGAAATGATAAACACTATATTGACCTCACGAGCATACCCATGAACCATAATCAATCACCTCCATAGCTATAACCCATAATTTCCTTAATCCTATCCCACTCGAAAAATAATTTCGAAATCACTCGGACAGCACTCCATTGTAATATTTTATGTATACTAATAATATCTTGAAATAATACGGAGTAAATATATATATATGTAAATCGATTGAGAGAGTTTAGAGAAAAATATTTTCAAGTTTCTATGAAATAATGAAACCTATTGAATTCTATTTATAATAGATTTTTGAATTATTAAAGTGAATTATTAAAGTATGAATTATTAAAGTGAATTATTAAAGTATGAATTATTAAAGTGAATTATTAAAGTATGAATTATTAAAGTGAATTATTAAAGTATGAATTATTAAAGTGAATTATTAAAGTATGAATTATTAAAGTAAATTATTAAAGCATGAATTATTAAAGTAAATTATTAAAGTTAAAGTAAAGTAAAAATAAAGTAAAGGTAAAGTTTAAGTATAGCAAGAGTATAAAACTATGTACGTATAATATGCGTATAAATATATATAATATTAATTTAAATCGTTATATATATTTAATAAAATAAAATATAAATATCGTCATACTAGTTAAGTAATGAGTTGTCAAAAGTGGTTCTAGATATTTATAAAAGTTATATACATTTTAATAATAAAGTTCTTTTTAAACTGAAAACGTTTTTGTACGTTTGAAACTAAATAGATCAATCGAGTCTTTATGAGATTCACTCTTTCCACTATCCTTTGTCTAGTTCTCAATGATTGACAATTTGTTCTTATTTATAAATCACTTTACCATTTTCCGAATATTGTTAAAATGGAAAGATTTCTCAAATCAACGTGGGCCTTTCAACGAAGACTTGTAATCATAATTCAATATATCTGATAATTCAATCATTTGATCTTATCTTCTAATTCCATTGATAAACATTTTGAAACAGATACAATCATATAAAGTATTTAATCTAATATTTTATTTACGTTTCAAGTTATAATATATATACACATATACATATATAATCATATTCGTTTAATGGTTCGTGAATCGTTGGAACTTGGTCAAGGTTGAATGAATGTATGAACATAGTTTAAAATTCTTGAAATTTAACTTAACAAATATTGCTTATCGTGTCGGAAACATATAAAGATTAAAGTTTAAATTTGGTTGGAAATTTCTGGGTTGTCACAGTACCTACCCGTTAAAGAAATTTCATCCCGAAATTTGAGTGGAAAGGTCGTGAATGATAATAAGTATGTTTTCATGATGCATACGGGCTGAAAATTAGATTTTTATCATCAGCGAATAATTTGGATAAACAATCCATTTATATGAAGAGTACGAATGAAGCTAACATAGAAGAGTGAAATGAGTAAGTGTAGATTCATCTTATCATTTGACGTAGATATGATTGATTCCCAGATTTCAAGGGATTTGAAGAAAATCTTCTTAATAAGATTTGACTCTCCGGTAATCAAGGGAATTAGGATCCGCTTTAAATGCGATCGTCCATTTTAATTGTTCTGTCGGAGATTTTCTTATAAATTCACCTCCTTCATTTCCTTACAACTCACACCTTCTATTGATGCATTTTATGCAAGTCCCTAGACATCTACCAACGTCCATTGCAGGTGCAACAGTTTACAGGCCACCATGATTGCTCGTTTTTATCCTATCCGTGTTTGTATGTGGTTACAGGAACTGCAGGAACGAGATTTAGATGTTTGACTATGTTAGACTTAGTCAGACGTACGAGTAAAGCCTCACTAGTACGGCTAATAGACTCATACGCACGGTTGATGCTGAGCTAAGTCACAATTACAACCTAAATGAGAAGACACGAGTGAGTGATCACCCGTACGACTGATGAAGCCAACTCGTATGTGTGATGAATGAATCGTATGGGTGAGTCAACAGCAGGGGTATATAAAGTCTTATGTTCTTCATTTTAGGTTAAGCCTTTCATTTGTTACACACACTCAGATCTAGTGAGCTCCTCCAATTCTCTCTCAGTCCAAATCACCCAGGTAGTGAATAATAGCTCTAGGTGTTGATCTAATCACACTTGATTTAGTTGTGGTTTGACTAAATTAATCAAAAAAAAAACTTAACCTATTCACTAGAGGGTTTGATTCACTTATTCCGCCATTGTGTGAGTTAAATCTGTTGATTTCTAAGTTCCTAGTCATGTTTCATCACCTTCTATTCTTTCCCCCTCAACTCATATTTTAAAGTATTCATCAATATGCTCCATCCAGTTCTGATTCTCGATATACTTCTAACTTTCATATCGGTCATTCTTCTTTTTCATCTACCGCTGGAAGAATCTATTTACTTCTACTATACTCCTGGGTTTATAGTGTTTCTAGTTCTCCCGTGTCTTTATATTGCTATATGCATCGATATATACGGTTTATAATTTCTGGTTTATCGTTGAGCTTTATATGTTCCCTTATATTTCAAAGTCTTTGCTTCTGTCTTCTATAATCATTATCATTCACAGTTAATGCTCTCTTTTATTTGCTGCAATTTATACCCCAATTTCTATTTCGGAGTTTTGTCCTTTCGTTTCTTCTTCTTGCGATTAAGCACCGCTTGTAATGGTCCAGAATTCACAGATATGAATTTCGGAATGAACATTGTTAATGTTCTAGGAAGGAAATTGTGATGGCACGGTCTTGACTTGTCAAATTACTTGAATACCTTGGAAAAGACCGAATCATCAAGAAATATTTTCTTGATATTTTAGAGGTTAAATAGAATACAAGAGTTGTATAACATGGCACATGATGTTGTTATGATCTGTGAATCATCACGTTCTATTTAGAAACTCAACATGACTTACTGTAATATAATCACGTTGATCAAGTGTCATTATATTATACTAATTCATGCTTCAGTTCCAAACACTACTTCAAAATATTCCTATTTTAAACTTGAATGTTTCAGAATTTAGAAACTAAAATAGTTTCTTTTATGATGTAATACAGATAGTGCGAAGAGGTAAATGATTTCAAATAAGAAAAATTAAGAAAATATCTTCAGAAATATGGAGGATATTTATAATGAAAGATATGATGATATTTTAGAATTTCTAATATTAGAGGATGATGAAGAATATTGTCCGCAGGGGTTTAGAGTCAGGAGCAAGGTATTCGTTAATGCCTTTAGCAGGTACTGAATCATTTGGATCCTTTGAAGTCAGGTTCAGTCTTTGTAATTTGTCCACAGTCTCCTTCCTACTTTGCTCAATCCGTTTTCCAGTTCCAAAACTTCTCTTTTTCTGCGCTTTGCCAGCACACTTCATCATTATCATCCAGCTTTTACCGTTTAAAGTCGTTTATAGTTTTTGCTGCTTCATCAGCATTTTTTTTTTCATTTTCGGAAAACCAATTCGTAGTTCGGAGTGTTTTTCAGAAACTTCACATTCAAATTAAGTCCAGAAGATAGACGTTATATATACACATATAACTGTTGGCGTAGACATGCTGCGAGATTTCAAAATACTGATTGCTAATTCCCAATGATTCGTATGGCAATTCTCATTACAAGATGCGAATGAGTAAATGATGGGGTTTCAATAAATAATTATAATGACTTTTTGGAGAGGCTAAAGTCAAAGGGTAATGAAGTTGTTGGTACATCTGCTAATAATGTGGTGGAATGTAAAAGGTTCTCTGGTAACGATGGTGTATATCTCAAGGTTATAATAAGGTTAGTCTGACTGAAAAGTCGAAGTTGACTTGCTGGAACTGTGACAAAACTGGCTACTTTGAATAGGAGTCGCAAAGTTATTTTTGCTAATAAATGCCAAAGAATCTGATGTGGATACGTTGTTTAAACTTTTACTTTGGTTTTAAGAGTTTTTCGGGTACATAACTGTGGGTAACATGTGGTTGGATCATCATCTCGATTGCTCATCATTCGAAGTGTCTTCAGAAATTTTCGAAGGGTTTGAACACAGATTGTAATCGTTAACATACATTTGATATTCTAACACAGTTTTGAAGTCAAAATATAGCTTGTGAAAGATGTAAGGATCTAAGAGTGATGATTTTGGTCATATCTCGAGTTGAATTTTGAGATTTCAAAATCAGAATATGTAATTAAATTTTGAATGAGTATGGTTGTTTTGATTTCTATAAAAGAATGTATATTGTTGTGAAAGTAGGGAGTATAATGGATGATTTGCTGAATCAGATTCGAAGAATGTAACATATTATTTGTGAATTTATATATCTCTCGGGTATTACCTACCCGTTAAAAAAAATTTCACAATTAATATTTTGTACAAAAGAATTTTATTACAGTCTTTATGAAAAAATATATATGTATATTTTCTTCAGATGTAACATAGATTTAATGAGTTAATGTTAAATTAAACTCATTTAATTTACGGTTAAAACTAGAATTGAATAATCCCTAAAGGCTTTAAAAAGTACATAACTTTTACGCAGTATTTCTTTAATGACATTGAAATTATGAATCAATACTTCGTTATTTGTTGATGTATGATGTTCGGTTCGTGGAATTCTTGTGAATTTCGCAAAGTACGAATGATGTTATCTGAAAAGTTTCGGGTACATCGATGATGAAAGTGTAAAATCAAATATATACTTGATTTATTATGAATTGGAATTTGTTGAATTGCGACAGAGATTGTAGTTAACGCTGGTTAATTTGCGGCCGAAGGACGTACATTATTGCATATTTATAATATGAATTAACCGAGTAGTTAAGATTCACACACAATAGCTTAGCACGGAAAGATATATTTCAAAATATATATATATATATATATATATATATATATATATATATATATATATATATATATATATATATATATATATATATATGTATATATATATATATATATATAATTTCTTCAGAGGGAATGAGTTAATTCTTCATAACTCGTTGATACAATATACACGTTATTGATTCGTAATGATGTCCACAGTGATTCTTGAACTGACAGAGTTTGTGATGTTATCGGTGTTGTTGATTCGGATGTTGACTGTACTGACGATGCTGGTAACGCTGACGGTACTGTTGATGCTGTTGGTAAAGCAAGTTTAGCTTGTTAATCACATACCATTTTTGTCAGAGTTTCTACTCTTCCTTCTATCATTTTGGTTCGCTTAACTGATTTATGGTTAGGGCTAGATTAGATAATCTCTAAGACTTTAGAGATTACATAATCGCCGCGGAATGTTTCTCCAATGAAGTTATGAATTAATACTTCGTCAGTTATTGTTGTTGGTACTCCTTGGTATCTATGGTGCATATGACGTTGATGCTCGTGGGACAGATTGTGAAGTTGAGGTTTACGACGCGGTTGTGGTTGGAGGTAGTAATGGTACTGTTGGCGTTGATGATGGTGGTACTGGTTATGCTGCTGATGCTGCTGCTGGTGTTTGTAATCTCTGCACCATATTCTCCAAAGCCACTACCCGAGCGCGAAGCTCGTTGACTTCTTATATTACACCGGGGTGATTGTCGGTTCGGACGAGCGGATAAATAAAATCTAAAATTTGATGTAATATATAATCGTGACGAGATACTCTGGAAATGAGCGAGAACATGGTGTTTTGGACAGGTTTGCCGGTAAGTGCTTCAGGTTCTTCGTCAAGAGGGCAATGTGGTGGATGGAAGGGATCACCTTCTTCTTGTCTTCAATGATTGAGGAGGCTACGAACCCATCCCCAATTCATCCAGAATATGTGATGACTGATTGGTTGATCTATTCCGGTCACACTGCTTTCAGAGCTTGAATGGGATTCCATTTCGGAATCTGAGTGACTTGAACTGATGACGAATTCCATTTCGTACGATTGGATAAAGGATTTTTTTTTTTTTTGATATGAAATGATTTTGGCTAACGGATGGTATTCTAATTACATAGAATATATATATATATATATATATATATATATATATATATATATATATATATATATATATATAGATCAAAAGATTTCGTAGATTACGGAGGACTTTGCGGGATATGTCAGGCAAAGTTTAAAGTAACAGATACGATAAGATATGATTTAGCAGATATGCTAAGATATGAATTTTTGTCTATACACTATTCATGCAATCAATGCAGCAAGACGTGTCTTAGACTAAAAATGATAAGCAGGTAATTTCCTAAGGATGATAAGTAGTTAATTTTCGACACAAAATGATAAGCAAAACTTTTGACATGCAGACACGGTCGAAGTCCAGACTCACTAATGCATCCTATCGACTTATCAGTTCGACACACTAATGCAGACCTGGTTCGCTAAGACCACCGCTCTGATACCAACTGAAAGGACCCGTTCATATACATTATAAACGATTCACAATAGTTGATTACATTGCGAGGTATTTGAACTCTATATGATACATTTTACAAACATTGCATTCGTTTTTAAAAGACAATCTTTCTTTACATCGAAAATTGACAGGCATGCATACCATTTCATAATATCCACTATCCAACTATAAATTGATTTAATAATAATCTTTGATGAACTCAATGACTCGAATGCAACGTTCTTCGAAATATGCTATGAAAGACTCCAAGTAATATCTTTAAAATGAGCAAATGCACAGCGGAAGATTTCTTTAACACCTGAGAATAAACATGCTTTAAAGTGTCAACCAAAAGGTTGGTGAGTTCATTAGTTTATCATAATCATTTATTTCCATTATTTTAATAGACCACAAGAATTTCATTTCCAGTTCTCATAAATATACGTCCCATGCATAGAGACAAAAATAATCATTCATATGGTGAACACCTGGTAACTGACATTAACTAGATACATATAAGAATATCCCCTATCATTCCGGGATCCTCCTTCGGACATGATATAAATTTTGAAGTACTAAAGCATCCGGTACTTTGGATGGGGTTTGTTAGGCCCAATAGATCTATCTTTAGGATTCGCGTCAATTAGTGTGTGTGTTCCCTAATTCTTAGATTACCAGACTTTAATAAAAAGGGGCATATTCGATTTCGATAATTCAACCATAGAATGTAGTTTCAATTACTTGTGTCTATTTCGTCAAACATTTATAAAAGCGCATGTATTCTCAGTCCCAAAAATATAAAGGGTAAAAAGGCAAATGAAACTCACCATACTGTATTTCGTAGTAAAAATACATATAACGTCATTGAACAAGTGCAAGGTTGGCTTCGGATTCACGAACCTAAATTAATTATATATATTTATGTGTTGGTCAATATTTGTCTAACAAATTAGGTCAAGTCATAGTGTACCACAATCCTAATGCTCGAGATTAATATGCAAAAGTCAACAAAAGTAAATTTGACTCAAAATAATTTCCAAAAATCTATACATGATTAATATATAGTTTAAATATCGTCGTTTTATATTTTTAAATATTTTTAAAAGATTTATTAGAGTAAATAATATAATTTATTTATTAATAAATAAAATTTTATATTAAATTTATATAATAAAATATACTTTTATACATATTAAGTAATAAAATTTATAGGGTTCATTTAATATCATAAAGATAATATGATAGGTATTATTAAAGTAAGTTATTACACGTAGTAAAATATGTTTGTATCACATATTTATTTGATAAAATAATATCTATAATGATAGTAAGTAAAAGTTGTATTATTTTATAATAATAATTATTATTATAAAAATATCAATATTTATAATTACTAAGATGACATTATGATAAAAACGATAATTCTAATTATGATAACTTTAATATTTACGATAATTTTTAATATTATCTTTAAAATAATAATTCTATTTAAAATAATAATAATAATGATATTTTATAGTAACAATGACATTTCTATTAAAATGATAATTTTTGTTAAAATGATAGTTTTAATACTAACGATACTTTTAATAATAATAGTAATGATAAAAATAATAAGAACGATAATTTTATCTAAATCAATATCTTATAATATTTTAATTTCATCATGATACTCTTACCCATTATTTCCTAATCGTTTCGTTTAATAGTTTTTAATCGTCTTTTATATCGTGTTCATAATAATGATAATAATAGTAATCAAAATAATTAGGTGTTACAAATATTTGTTTTAATTACACTAATATTAATAATGATAGTTACTATAACATTATTATCGATAATACTAATAATTATCTTAATCATAATATAGTAATAATAATAATAACAATAACAATAACCATTTTTAAATAACGATATATATATTAATAATGATAATAATAATAATAATACCAATAATAATAATAATAATAATAATAATAATAATAATAATAATAATAATAATAATAACAATAATAATTGGATAATAATAATAATACTAATTATAACTTTAATGATAATAACGATAGTAATAATAAAAAAGTAACAATTTTTAATGATAAATCCCTTTTATTGATAAAGATAATAATAATGATAATAATACGATAAAACTAGAACGACGATAAAAACGACGATAATAATAATCATTTTTAATAAAAATATCGAAAATTCAATTGATTATAACTTCTAATCCGTTCATCGAAACCATTCGATATCTAAAGGAAAAGTTCTTAATTTTTCGCTAGCTTTTCAAGGACATGCATATCTTATACCTTATCTCAACCGCAAGTGTAAGTAATTCAAGATTCAACCTAACTTGTCTAAGGGCAATATCAAAAGTACAAGCATGCATAATCTTAAATACTCGAGCACTAGTCAGGGATACACTATTAGTATGTAAAAGTTAAATTATGAGTACTCACGTATCAATATTGAGATTCAATATTGCAGGAAAGGTACGTAGATGCAACGGAAATGATAAACACTATATTGACCTCACGAGCATACCCATGAACCATACTCAATCACCTCCATAGCTATAACCCATAATTTCCTTAATCCTATCCCACTCAAAAAATAATTTCGAAATCACTCGGACAGCACTCCGTCATAATATTTTATGTATACTAATAATATCTTGAAATAATACGGAGTAAATATATATATATGTAAATCGATTGAGAGAGTTTAGAGAAAAATATTTTCAAGTTTCTATGAAATAATAAAACCTATTGAATTCTATTTATAATAGATTTTTGAATTATTAAAGTGAATTATTAAAGTATGAATTATTAAAGTGAATTATTAAAGTATGAATTATTAAAGTGAATTATTAAAGTATGAATTATTAAAGTGAATTATTAAAGTATGAATTATTAAAGTGAATTATTAAAGTATGAATTATTAAAGTGAATTATTAAAGCATGAATTATTAAAGTGAATTATTAAAGTTAAAGTAAAGTAAAAATAAAGTAAAGGTAAAGTTTAAGTATAGCAAGAGTATAAAACTATGTACGTATAATATGCGTATAAATATATATAATATTAATTTAAATCGTTATATATATTTAATAAAATAAAATATAAATATCGTCATACTAGTTAAGTAATGAGTTGTCAAAAGTGGTTCTAGATATTTATAAAAGTTATATACGTCTTAATAATAAAGTTCTTTTTAAACTGAAAACGTTTTTGTACGTTTGAAACTAAATAGATCAATCGTGTCTTTATGAGATTCACTCTTTCCACTATCCTTTGTCTAGTTCTCAATGATTGACAATTTGTTCTTATTTATAAATCACTTTACCATTTTCCGAATATTGTTAAAATGGAAAGATTTCTCAAATCAACGTGGGCCTTTCAACGGAGACTTGTAATCATAATTCAATATATCTGATAATTCAATCATTTGATCTTATCTTCTAATTCCATTGATAAACATTTTGAAACAAATGCAATCATATAAAGTATTTAATCTAATATTTTGTTTACGTTTCAAGTTATAATATATATACACATATACATATATAATCATATTCGTTTAATGGTTCGTGAATCGTTGGAACTTGGTCAAGGTTGAATGAATGTATGAACATAGTTTAAAATTCTTGAAATTTAACTTAACAAATATTGCTTATTGTGTCGGAAACATATAAAGATTAAAGTTTAAATTTAGTTGGAAATTTCTGGGTTGTCACATTATATAAGCGATTGGTTTTGCCTGAATTGTTACCCACGAGAGTTAGAATCCTTTTGTATGACTAGGATAGGAAAAGCCCGGTTGGTGAGGTGAATGACTTGCATATCCGGTTAGGGAATATGAACTATTTGGTAGATTTTGTGGTCATGGATGTAGAGGATGACACCAATGTCCCCATCATTTTAGGGAGACCATTTCTTAATACGGCTAGTATGTTAGTTGATGTTGAATGTGGTAAGTTGACCCTTAGAGAAGGTGGCAAGTCGGACACCTTTGTGAACAAGAGAAGTAGGAAACCACCCACTAAGGCTATGGAGTCTATAGAAACTGTCGTTACGGTTAACAATACGTATGATCCTTTAGTGACCCCTATTGAAAACGTTTAGGGTGAAAATCCTAAGTGTGGGGGAGTAATTTTCTGACAGCAGTTCATTATCTCCGCTACTCAATCTATTACTTTACTCCACCTACGTCACCGCCGTTACTCGATCTGTTACCCACGGGAGTTGGCGTCAGACTTGTACATCTGAGTTTAGCAGTTTTCACATCTAATTACTACTCCATCCGTCTCATATTAATAGTTCATATATCCTTTTTGGTCCGAGTACCTTTATATCCTTACTTTATTTATGTAAGACAAAAATGTAGGTAAAAAGTAAGTGATACAGCTGAAAAGTAGACAAAAAAACTACATGTGACAGTCACTTTTTCTTGAACTGTGTATTTTTCGTCTGGTGACTATTAAATTGGGACGGAGGGAGTATAAGTTATGGAGGAGCGTCCTAAAATCAACAGGTGTGTGAAGTTTCGATTGTTAATTCTTAAAGCCATATTCCTTGTAGATGTGAACTTATTAACTTTTTCAATCTTGGATATTGTAGATGTTGTTCAGTATTTGGTACATTCAAGTAGGGGTGTTCACTATATGGTTTACCATATCAAAAAAACCCAAACCAAATTTGTAAAATGATTTCGGATCGAGCGAAATCGAAAACCGAATTTAAAATCGATTTTCGGTTTTAAAATATCTAAATTTGGTTAATCGAAAATCGATTTAAATTTATACATTATTATATAAATATATTAAGTTATTAATATTACTATATACATGTGTTAGATATATGATTAGAGTACATACTTGACCTTTTCAAATCAAAGTATGTTTATTCGTATTTGAAATTCTATTTAAATCATTAATTTCATACTCATTTTCCCTATTTCTTTCACTCGCCATTCTTGAATATGTAACTAGTTCAAGTCGACCTCTATTGGTTATTGATTTTGTTTATTTTCTTGATATAATACGTACTGTATCATTACTTTTATAAGCTTATTATATTTTATAAATCTGTTTGTGTGTGTGTGTGTGTGTGTGTGTATATATATATATATATATATATATATATATATATATATATATATATATATATCAGTGTGGTATGACATATTACAAAGTTAATACTATAATGTTTGTTCATCTCGTAGAAAAAAAAAAGTAAAAAATCGATTTTGAAAGTTGAATTCAGTTTTGACCGAAAACAAACCGAATTCGAATTTGGTTTTCGGTTCGGCTTCAGTTTCGGTTTTGATATTTGAATTCGCTTTTGGTTCGATTCTCGGTTTTGATTTTAAAAGTTTCAGAATCGAGGAAACTGAACTGGATATACGGAAAACCGGGCCGATGAACACCCTTATATTCAGGTCGTGAGTTTTTGAAAATAGTCACATCATCAAGTCATGAGTGGATTCATCTTTCTTAAGTGGGTTTCGTGTTGTAGGTTAAATTTATCTCATAACTCTTGGTGGATTTTGATTTTTTGATAAAGATGAAAGCTAATGAAATAAGAAAAGTATTGTTTGATTATTTATGAAAGATGATGAAAAATAAAATTGAAATCGGGAACAAAAGAGGCAAGCGTAAATTGACGGTTATGCCCTCGTGTGAATTGCACCGACTGAAATTAACAGAAATAATTAACGATTGTTAGGCTTAGTGACCAATCGAATAATTTCTGTAAACATCGGTGATCAACCAAGTCAAAAAAGAAGTTTAGGGACATCCACGCAATTGTGAACAACCCACGGCGACCAGTGGCGTGTATTTGTCTTTATTGTAACTATCTTCTTAATTCATCTGTTAAACACGCCACACTCAAAATCGACAAACGAAACCAAAAAATCCAACACCTGAGAACAACTCGGATTTCGAAGAAACCACATGATGGCGATTGATACGTCGAAAAACCTAAAAGAACATTTCCAAAAGGTCAACTCGCTTAGATCCACATAAACCAAGACCCCAAACCAAGCCCACATTATACTTTGTTTTTCCATCGCTCTTTTAAACTCTTAAGGTAATTAACATATTCAAAAATCCTTACAAACATGATTTCTCAATCTTATTTTGTTACGTAAGACATCAAATACATCTACGTCCCCCTTATTAATTAGACAAATCAAATGGTGGAAGTCTGTGTTGCGGTAGCTTTATTTGATAATATCCGAGATTTAAAGTGAAGAGAAAATTGGCACACCCGGTAAGGTAGCACCTACGTCGGCTATGAACAAGTTGCCACTTATGTATTCAGACGAATCGTGTATTAAATACCTGATTAACCTTGTCAACGCTGGATCAAGTGTGCCGAATGTTCTCATTGGAGCGGTTCTTTTAACCACATTGTCTAGCCACTCTTTTTTTATTAGGCCTTCTGTGATCTCAGACCTAAAAAGACCCGGGCTGATAGAGTTCACCCTGATCTTATACTCACCTAATTCCATAGCCATTACCTGTATATGTAGCATATTATTAAATGTCATATATCCAAACAAAGCATAATTATTTGTCATCATAAAATTGATTCCCAAAGATGTTATAAAGATTAACCTTGGTCAACGCGTTAACCCCCGTTTTTGAAGAAGCATAGGCGAGACATCCAGGTAATTGTCCACGATCAAGACCCGCGATAGATGAGATGTTGATGATTGACCCTCCTTGTTTTGTGTCACGCATAAGTCTGCATATGTACTTTGACACCAACCATGTTCCAGTTAAGTTAGTTCTCATCGTACTATCCCATTCTTCTTCACTTAAATCTAGAGAACTTTGCACGGTACCTGTAAATACATTGTTAAAACATATATAACATTGAATAGATTCAATGAATAAAACAATTTTAAGGTAACCTAGTGGTTGGGGCTTGAGTTCCTCATAAAAGGTGGCAAATTAAAACCTCACAAAGTATATCCTAGAGTGGCCAGGAAGGGTCGAAACTGGTTACGAGATAACCAGATAGGTCGTGTACATCTAAGTTAAAAAAATATATAATTTTCCGGTAGCCTGAACATAACAAATCTTATCCCTGTAATCATATATAGGTTCAATATTTGAGCAAGATATTTTACCCGATGAGGGTCATAACCCTCAAAATTACTTTCAGGAGAGTCAAACTTGTAGTTAACGCTTGTACCATTCTAACAATCCCTACTTCCTCTAACGTCTTGTGGGTGATTATTTTTTTGTACATTTTCAAGAAAACAAGAACTAATATAGAACTGGGACACTTCATCAGAACGATGAAGGCCTGATACAATCAAAAGGTTTCAAACTCAAGCTTAGACTAAAAAACAACAACTAAACTACGAACCCGCTCGACCCAACCAAATATAACCAACTGAGCTACAAGAAACCGAGAAGAAACGAATAAGAAACCACAACTATGACAACATGAGAAACCATAATATAACCCACTGTTGTAGTTGTTGGGAAATTACGGTCTCACTAATTCCCACCACCCAGCCCAACAATAATAGTAAAGAAATAAAAAACAATACACAACACAAGATTTAACGTGGAAACTCCAAAACAGGAGAAAAACCACCGGCCCCCAAAGAGAGAAATACACTATATCACAAATTGTTACAATGATATAGACGACTCTCTTAAGCCAACTACACTCTCCAAAATATTTAACTAATACAACTCTCAAACAAGGGTAAGAAAGAAAGAAATAATCAAATACTTAAAGTGTATTGATTGGTGCGATTTGGAATGAAGACTTAGCCCCTCTTATATAACCAAGTCACTCACCCCTCACATCTTCCTCCCACCAATGTGGGATAAACATATCTTCTACTAGCCAAAATAAACCAACAAATCTCCACCTTTTGGATAGAAGAAGATAACCATGCTTCCACATTGCAAGGATAACCGATGTAGACGCTTCCTCGACGACAACTTCAAGATCCTCATCTTCATGCCGTTGACATTATCTCCCAAGAGACAAAACTTGCATCTTCATCGAACATTGTCTAAACCGACAATCATTGTCATCACAGACAATCATAACTCTTAACAAGAATTATCATACTCCACCATTAAGAGTATAGCACTTAGAATATCACATTCCAAGCATTTCACCTCGGCACATGTTGTTGAACAACCAGCTGAAACTTTATGGTGCAACTTCCTTGTTTGGCTTTCCCGAAAGTCCCATCAGCTACAACATCAGTTTCCACCACACAGTCTGCATCAACGCCAAACCAATGCCCATGTGTAATTGTGGAACCGCTAACGAACATCCCTTTCCACGGTGGCGCGGACACACCGTGAGGATGACGTGACTTCAGAGGAATTCGTCACTCTCCGTAACAACGGAGACAATGTTAGCGTCTTTGGAGCCATTTGCCGGATTAGCTCCACCGGGACAATTAACCCTTACATGTCCAGTCTTCCCGCACTTCCAGTATGTCAGATTCTTTCTAGAGTTTCTCTTCTGCCTATCCGAACATAACACTATCGTATCTCCTGATGACGAGACCCCGTTACCTTCCAGTCTTTTCTCCTCGGATAGGAGCTTGCTAGTAACGTCTTCAAACTTCAGAGTTTTCTTCCCATACATCAAAATAGGTTTCATGTGTTCATAAGACGATGATAAAGATAATATCAACCTCAAAGCTTTATCTTCATCATCCGTTTTAACTCCAATAGCCTCCAGTTCTGAAACAATACCGTTAAGAATACTTAGATGATCTGAAATCTTTGAACCCCCATCCATACGCAGAGTATGAAATTGTTCTTTAAGACACAACCGATTTGAGATGCCCTTGCCCTGGTACAACTGCTCTAGTTTATCCCAAAGCTCCTTTGTCGTTGATAACCCGTGCACATTTGCAAGCACGTTCTTTGCAAGACACAAACGAATCGCACTTGCTGCCCTCAAATCCATATCATCCCATTCTTCTTCATCGAACTTACTGCTAGAATCACTGCCAGGAACAAGGGTGGGTTTACCCTTCAAAGCCTTGTGTAAACCGGACTGAATCAACACATCCTTGACTTGAACCTGCCATAAGCCAAAATTGATCATCCCATCAAATTTCTCTACATCAAACCTCATTGGACTGAACTTCGACATCGTATCCGTATCCTATAGACAACAACTTTCTCTGATTTTGCTCACGTTTCGAATAGCCAAAAGATGTAGCAGGTAGCCAGGACCCTTTAAATCGGAAATCCACAACTCGCCACTAACAAATCCAACTATTACTACAAATCAGAAAAATATTGTCTAACCAGATACCCTATACGATCAATAGAACTCGTTTCTGATGTGGACGATCCACTCCCGTGGCAACCACAGAGCATACTCCGACTCCTATAACCGAGACCCCCGTCAAACCTGACGCTCTGATACCAGTTGTTGGGAAATTACGGTCTCACTAATTCCCACCACCCAGCCCAACAATAATAGTAAAGAAATAAAAAACAATACACAACACAAGATTTAACGTGGAAACTCCAAAACAGGAGAAAAACCACCGGCCCCCAAAGAGAGAAATACACTATATCACAAATTGTTACAATGATATAGACGACTCTCTTAAGCCAACTACACTCTCCAAAATATTTAACTAATACAACTCTCAAACAAGGGTAAGAAAGAAAGAAATAATCAAATACTTAAAGTGTATTGATTGGTGCGATTTGGAATGAAGACTTAGCCCCTCTTATATAACCAAGTCACTCACCCCTCACATCTTCCTCCCACCAATGTGGGATAAACATATCTTCTACTAGCCAAAATAAACCAACAGTAGTATGATCTATCTCCCACACTACCCACAAACAAATGCCTATTCTTTTTTTTTTCTTTCTTTTTTTAACCTGGGTATCCAAACGGTCAACTTGACTAATCCCAAGGAGACTACTCGCTACGCGAGCAGCCCGGAGTCATTGCAGGCGAACCTCTGTGGCCATGAGTGGATAACTGTGGGTGCCTGGAATCGAACCCTTAACCTCCACTATGGAAGGCCAGGGTCTTAACCATTCAACCAACATAGAACTAAAAGACAATAAATGAAAACCACAACCATAGACCAAAGTCAAATACCATCAACATTGAAGTTTTCAATTCGGTCCTATTTCGTCAACTTTTTCAGCTTCACTTTAGGTTTAAAATTAATCAACTAAGTTCAAAATTATTCCTAACGGATTGGTAAATGCCAGAAGATGAACCCGTAGTCAAATTACCATCATCGGATCCGGTTGCACTTGTGTGCCTCATCAAAAACCCATACCCCAAACCTGACCCGACTCCCGTTTCAGCAAACAGACTGTCCCCTCCAATCATCCTACCCTCGGACCCAAAATCATACCCTTCTTCTTGATCGCTTAAAACAAAAGGGTTGGCCACACCCGAGTTCTTCTCCAATGCATATTACTTCAAAAAAACCATAGAACAAGTAATGAGGTCTACACCTTTTCACGACTTATCAACCAATGATGATTTAATCCTTTGAATATTGTTCCATGCTAAAACACTAGTCGATTCATAACTTTTGCCAATGCAAGGGCAGGTCTTAGAGACATTTTTCGATCCCAATGGCACGACTGCAAATAAATCATGTCGGCAAGCCGGTCCACCATGTTAGGTAACTAAAGTCTTAAGGGCAAGGCGAAAATAACTTGAAGTATGTACTTTCGGCTTTGAGAAGGTAGGATTGTTAGATGAATTATATAGACTGGCCCAAGTCCGATTAGACAAGATTTAAGAAAAACAAAGATAGATAGGTGGCCACATATGATTGTGATCTAGATGACCTCTCTTAGCTTCGCTTGATTGAAACTCTTGACTACTTGTTTGGTTCTATTAGCTATGGTATGGTCATGTGGGCTTGATTATTTGTAACAGACTAACATGTGATAAGCCTGGAGAGAATGCTTTTTGTGTGTATATAAAATATAATGGGCCTTTAAAAATTATTGGGCCCCTAGATCACTAGGTTGGGGTTCCGAAATTAATGTCGGAACCCATCACCTAGGATCATTTCCTTGGTCGAACTATTACAATCTTACCGCCCCTCAGGAGGAACCCCCGCGACGATGTACATGTTGTATACCCTTCGGGTCGGGCCTGTTTATTGTATTTGTTGTACTCAGTGGCATTTTGCTTACCTTTTTAAGTTGTTTCCACCATGTTAGGTAACTAAAGTCTTAAGGGCAAGGCGAAAAGAACTTGATGTACTTTCGGCTTTGCGAAGGTAGAATTTGTTAGATGACCTCTCTTAGCTTCGCTTAATCGAAACTCTTGACTACTTTTTTGGTTCTATTAGCTATGGTATGGTCATATGAAATGTGTACAATCATGAGTTTTGATAATAGTTATAAGTTCTAGTTTGAGGTTCAAATGTTGTGTGTTGTTTGAGATACCATTGGGTGGAGTTTATGACTCAAAAGCATGTCTTGGGTTTTAAAATGGTGTTGAGTATTATATCGATTTTTGATTTGTTTTGTCATATCGAGTCAATAGTGTGTGGTTAGTATTATAAATGGCCAGAAAAGGGAACATAAGTTACACGATTTAACAATAAATGTAATATGAATTTTGTTGATACACGAAAAAGATTACGTGTTTCAATTTTTACCCGAAAAATATTATGATTTAAAAAAAATGTGAAGTTAACGTAATATTAATTCACAATGATTGTTAGTTAAATTTCGTTATGTGCTCAAATTTCTTTAACATTTGAGAAACAAGGTTACACGGTTGGTCCCTGAACCTTATAAAAAGATAATAACAAATTAAAACGTAATAAAAAATAAAATTTAATAAATTTAAAATAAATTTAATTTTGGATTTTTATTACATTTTTTTATAATAAAAAAGAAAAAAATTCCAAAAAAATAAAAATTTCAAAAAATATATAAAATTTAAAAAAATTAATAGAAAACATAAAAATTAATTTTTATTTTTTAATTTATATTAATTTTTATTTTTATCATATCTTTATTTATTTATATTTTTTATTATTAATTTTTTTTATAAGGTATAGTGACCAACCGTGTAATTTTTTTTCCTCACATGCCATGCACATGTGAGCACTTAACGAAATTTGAGTAACGGTCGTTTATTAATTTGACAATATTACCTCAATTGCATATTTTTCCAAATCCTAATTTTTTCGGGTGAAAATTGAATACGTAATCCTTCAGACATAGGCAAAAACCATATTAACTTTATTGGCAAATCGTATAAATTGTGTTAATTTTTCAGGCCATTTACCTTTTTAAGTTGTTTCCACCATGTTAGGTAACCAAAGTCTTAAGGGCAAGGCGAAGATAACTTGAAGTATGTACTTTCGGCTTTGCGAAGGTAGGATTTATTAGATGACCTCTCTTAGCTTCGCTTGATCGAAACTCTTGACTACTTATTTGGTTCTAATAGCTATGGTATGGTCCTATGAAATGTGTACAGTCATGGGTGTTGATAATAGTTATAAGTTCTAGTTGAGGTTCAAATGTTGTGTGTTGTTTGAGATACCATTGGGTGGAGTTTATGGCGCAAAAGCATGTCTTGTGTTTTACAATGGTGTTGAGTATTATTTCGGTTTTGATTTGTTTTGTCATATCGAGCCAATAGTGTGTGGTTAGCATTATAAATGGCCAGAAAAGTGAATATAATTTACACGATTTAACAATAAAGGTAATATGAAATTTGTTGGTACACGAAAAAAAATTACGTGTTTCAATTTTTGACCGAAAAAGATTATGATTTGAAAAAATGTGAAGTTAAGGTAATATTAATTCACTAATGATTGTTAGTTAAATTTCGTTATGTGCTCAAATGTCTTTAACATGTGAGAAACAAAGTTACACGGTTGGTCCCTGAACCTTATAAAAAGATAATAACAATTTAAAACATAATAAAAAATAAAAATTAATAAATTTAATTTTGGATTTTTATTACATTTTTTATAATAAAAAAGAAAAAAAAATCCAAAAAAAATAAAAATTTCAAAAAATATATAAAATTTAAAAAAATTAATAGAAAACATAAAAAATTAATTTTTAATTTTTAATTTTATTTATTTTTATCATATCTTTATTTATTTATTTATTTTTTATTATAAATTTTTTTATAAGGTTTAGTGACCAACCGTGTAATTTTTTTTTCCTCACATGCCATGCGCATGTGAGCACTTAACGAAATTTGAGTAACGGTCGTTTATGAATTTGACAATATTACCTCAATTGCATATTTTTTCAAATCCTAATTTTTTTCGGGTAAAAATTGAAATACGTAATTCTTTTCGGACATCGACAAAAACCATATTAACTTTATTGACAAATCGTGTAAATTATGTTAATTTTTTAGGCCATTTGCCCTATATTTTATTGGTCATAATGTGTTTATCATTTTTGCACATCTTGTTGTATTATGAATTGTATTTGTTAAAGTGCCTAAGTTTTTTTTTAACGACGATATTAAGGTAAATGATGGGTCCATTATCCACCTACCGATCATATCTAGGAAGTGACATGTCATGCTTATTTTTTACACCCGTTAGGAGAAAACTCGGGATATTGCACCAAAGAAAAACCCCTCTCAGGGAACCTTACTAGATTTGAGCAAAACCCACCATTTGCAAAAAAAAAAAAAAAAAAAAAAAAAAAAAAAGGTAATGAATTAGCAAAACAAATTACATTATGAAATCCCCAATTTAGACTCGAAATTGAGACCCTTTGACACCTAGAAAAGAGCAGTAACCACTCAGCTAGATGGAGCTGGTCTGTTAAAGCGTCAAGTTAAGCGAAGAAATAAGAGCAGACAACTCAATCGCCGGCTAGTACACTCGCCACATGATCAAGTTGCGTCACAACTATTTTTAGACGTCGGTTGATATGCTAGTTAGTCTGTACAGTCGTTTATGGGACATAACTACTTTACATATTTTGATGCCCATTGGATAAGGACATAACTACTTTACGTGTTTTTTTAAAAATTAGCACGCATGAAAATGAAAGGAAAACATTTTGGTAATCATAGTTCATCCTACAGTTCCAAAAAATTGTGATTTTAACCACGATTTTTTGTTTAGGTTGTTTGGTTCCATCACCGGTTTGATAAGGAATATCAAAACCCGACATATGTGCTTTTGATGATGTTGGAATTGATGGTTTGAAGATGATGAGGATGCACTATAAAACAGGTTCCATTGAGATTGTAGAGTTTGAGTGGTGTGGATTGTTTGACATTGTAAATTATAAAGTGAATTATTATTTTTATTTTATTTTTATTTTTGTGAGTGTTTGAATATGAGAATTAGTGCTTTGACGTGTTTTGAATTGTGTAAATTCGAAGTACGGTATTTATAAAGTATGACTTATCAATAGTTAAATTGGTTATGTTTGATTTTTTTTAACAGCGATTAGGAGTCATTGACGAGGTTCGAACGCGATTGGTTCGAACGTGATGTCAAATCTCACTCACCTAGTTTAATCATTGGTCGAACTATTACAGTCTTATCACCCCTCAAGAGAAACCCACGACAAATCCATACGAGCATCGCGTGTGATAAAACCTCCTCGGATGAGTTTCGAACGCAAGAATTCTCCAACCTCCAAACCCCATGAAAATGAACGGGTAACAACAAGAAATTTTTTGCAACAAGTAAGTCGAACCCCTTACCTTCCATATAAAAAGTCAGGTCACCACACTAACCTTTTAAAAATCATTTCTTAGCATCCTAGCTAGGTTAGACGTGTCTCATAAAGCCAGAAGTCTTATGGGAACGCAAGCTAGAACTATGTGAGAACGCTGCCTAAAATGACGAACTTAATTTCTAGCGTTCTCATTGCTGAATCGATCTATATGGGTGCTCTTAAATATCCAATATGTAATCCACTTAATATTATATGGTACGAGAAGAAATAAATATGCATTCAACTAAAAGTTGAGAGGTCAACCATACAATTTATGGGGAGTGATCAAAATTTATTTATATCGTTGGTGCAGCTACTTACGCGGAACGGCCTATTAAAGTAGGAGTACGTATTAATGAAATTAGAATAGAATATCTCTTATATTATTTTATTTTATTTATTATTCGGTCTATCATTTTATAAAATAAAATGTTATATATATACATGTTATAAAGTAGAAAATAAAATAGATAAATACACGATAATATTACAATTTCTTATCCAAAATTTGTCTCCGACCGTCTACTTACGACGTAGTTTCAACTCCAAAAAAGCTATCGATTAATTTATAAAAGCTATATTTTTTTTTCCGAAAGGCCAGCAATTTTATTACCACAAAGAAGCAAATTTGCACTTAGGGACCTTACAAGATTTGGTCACCTAAGGCACCATACAGAATAGTGTTAAAGCTAAAAATAGGCTACAAACTTACACAAATGTATCGATGTCGCTCACAAACTCATTTTCGTCCTATTGTCGCCTACAAACTTATAAAAAATGTGCTGATGTTAACATTTCGTTACCGGTTACCTGCTGAACCGGTAAAGTTAATTATTTAACTTTTTTATTCATTTTATATGTCCCGATGTCACCCATATACTTTCAGTTGTGTTACGATGTCGCCCATATACTTTCAGTTTCTGTTTCGATGTATCACCGACGTGTCATGACTACTTAGAAGCTACGTAATCAACCATTTTGGTTGACGGTTAAAAAAAGTATTTTGATTATATTAGCACATTTTTTATAAGTTTGTAGGCGACAATATGACGGAAATGAGTTTGTGGACGACATCGGTACATTTGTGTAAGTTTTTAGCCTATTTTTGGCTTTAACCCTACCGAATACAATAACAGAATGTAATATTATGTTATTAAAGTAATTTTTTGGATTATGAATATTATATTTTACATTGACAAAACATGCTACGAGCAATTGGAAATTATAAAATGAGGTATTTGTAGTTAAAACTTTTGTATTTGGTGAGAAATATCTCAATTTTTAGTACTCCATATGATTTTGTCACTTGGACTCTATTTACTACGAAGTACGAGTAGTATTTCGTGATTTATATTATTAATTATAAAATAATAAAAAGCAAATTTTGAATATTTAAAACTACAAAACTAATGTATTATGAATATTAGTGATTAAGATTCATACTATATATAGTGTATGTCCGTCTATATTGAATAAACAATGTATACACGTTTAACAATGTTCTAGAACGAGGGCGGGAGGGCCACGTGTTGCAGCAAAAAATCGTTAGTAAAAAAGAAATAATATAATAAAATAAGTAAACAAGTTATGACGTTATGCTAACATATGGAGGGGGAAAAAATAGGGGAAAATATAATGGCATGGTGACATTGGATTAATTTTAAGTAGGACGTGATGAGTGATTTTTGAAGGGTATAATTATTACAGTGTTGTAAATCAATGTTAATATATTATGACACTGTTAATATAATGGCATTAGATTAACAGGGTTGTAAATCACCTTATTTTTCTTCGAGATTTCTCGAGATCTTGTTTTTGGAAAGTCGTTGAGACGAGATGTCTATCTCCCGAGATTTCTCGATCAACAGGGTCAAACTTGGTTAAAGCCACAATTTCTCGAATTTTCTCATAAAATCTCGTAATTTTTCGAATTTTCTCGCTTATTTCTTGAATTTTTTTGTAAAAATTTCGTAAAAATATATATAAATATACATATACTTATTTATATGTATATATTTATATTGTATAAATTAAAAAGTCAACATTCGAGATCTCCCCGAGATTTTTTCGAGATGCCGAAATCTCTCAAAAAATGTTCAAACGAGATCTCTCCGAAATCCGAGATCTCCAACATTGAGTGTTAATGTGACCATTGTGATGATGTGATGAAGTTTGTAATGAGAATGAAATGATGGTATATAATAGAGTTATTTTATTATTATTATTTAATGGAATTAAATTGTAAATGTATTTATCTAAATTATGATTGGTTTAAATCCCTTCACGCCTATTTTCCTTCTCATGATGCTCCCATCACGCAAGCCGTTTTTTCATACCATCAGGCCGCATTATGACGTGATGGTGGCGCAATAGTATTGTTTTTGGCATTATCACGCTACTTTAAAAATTACATTGTGAATGTGGGGGGAAGCAAATTTTTATTCTTCGTTTTTTCGAATTTTTTTTAGGCATCAAGATCACACGAAAATATGAACATTTAAAAAAGACACTTCGTTATTATTTATGCGAGAAAACGATCTACAAAAATAACATTCAAGATAATATTGATCGTGAAGAATGTTAATCTTCGAACGTTTTTTTTTCTTCATGTTTTGTGAAGTACTTTTTTGTCAAAATTTAGCCCTATTTAGAGTTTAGGGTTTAGGGTTTTGGGTTTAGTCCCCAAATCCAAATTCAAAACCCTAAACCCTAAACTCTAAACCGTTCGTGTTAAAAAAACTCAATCTAAATCCTAAATCTAAACCCTAAACCCTAAATTTCTAAACCCTAATATCTAAACTCTAATATCTAAACCCTAATTTTTAAACCCTCAAAATACGCTCGAAAAACACGATAATTGTTATATATTATTTCTTCGAGCGTTTTCCCACCAAAATAAAAATATTTATCACAAAGTATCTTTTTTAAATGTTTATATTTTCATCCAATCTATAATGTTCGTGAACAAAGTTTTTTCGAAAAATGAAAAAAAAAATATATTTGTTTCTCCCGCTTCCTCTCAATTGGTTACTTCTTCATTGATCCTACTACTATATATATATATATATATATATATATATATATATATATATATATATATATATATATATATATATATATATATATATATATTCTATGGTTTCTATTAAAATTCTATAATGATGATGTTATAATTAAGCTAATTTTTTATTAAAAGATAATTAAAAAAACAAAAGAAAAAAATCTAAGCATGGTGGTGATGTCATTAATCTAAATAATTTTGAATTAAAATTAAATCTTATTAACAATTATTTTAATTATTAAAATTATAAATTTTGAATTTTTAATTAATTATTTTGAATTGACTACGATAATGTATAAAAACTAGGCAGAAGGAAATTAATTCTAAATTTATATTTTAATTCACACTTTTAAAATAAAATGATAACCAATATTATCTCTTATGATTGGATGTGGATTGTTTAATATGCATTTTAGGTATTTGATAAAATGTTCAGCTGACGAGTTTCTTAGTCGGACTCTGTGATTCCACGGGTCATTAAACTAAATGACTTTAGCATTTACGTTTACTAATACCTAAAACATATCATTAAACTGTTTCGTTTAAACAAACACGTAATTTCACGAGTCATTTCACTAAGTATATATATATATATATATATATATATATATATATATATAGGGACAGGATCAATGGGGAAATAACCAATCGGGGGGAAGCAAAAAAAGTTTTTTTCTTTTTTTTTGAATTTTTTTTTCCGGCATCAAGATCACACGAAAATATGAACATTTAGAAGAGACACTTCGTGATGAATGTTATTATTTAGGCGGCAAAACGATCGACAAAAATAACATTCAAGATAATATTGTTCGTGGAGAATATGAACGTTTTTTTCTTCTTCATGTTTTGTGAAGTAAAATTTAGCCCGATTTAGAGTTTAGGGTTTAGGGTTTAGGGTTTGGTGTTTTGGGTTTATTTCATAAACCCAAAACACCAAACCCTAAACCCTAAACTCTAAACCGTTCGTGTTAAAAACTCAATCTAAATCCTAAATATAAACCCTAAATCTAAACCCTAAACCCTAAATTTCTAAATCCTAATATCTAAACCCTATAAACCCTAATATCTAAACCCTAATATCTACTCGAAAAACATGATAATTGTTATATATTACGTCTTCGAGCGTTTTCCCGCCAAAATAAAAACATTTATCACAAAGTGTCTCTACTAAATATTCATATTTTCATCTCATCTATAATGTTCGTGAACAAAGTTTTTTCAAAAAACGAAAAAAAAAAAAAAGTTTTTGCTTCCCCCTAATGGTTACTTCCCTCTTGATCCTATCACTATATATATATATATATATATATATATATATATATATATATATATATATATATATATATATATATATATATATATATATATATATATATATATATATATAATTTTTTAGCATGAGGTCATCAAAATTAAATTACATGGTCCCATACTCCCATGTTGATAAAGAGTGAAACCGCCGTTGATTCGATCATTAGCATGTCAATTCAATACCATAACACTCACTTTTTGTACCAAAAGACCACTCCTACTAGTCACTGATCAAAAAAGAAATTAACTTTTTGAACGAATGTTACATACCGTTCCTTAGAGGAAAACCTCTCCAAAAATTTATAGTAAAATTGAGGAAAACCTCCCCAAAAATTTATAGTAAAATTTTCTCGAATGAGGCTCAAACGCATAGACGCTCGAACCTCTGACGTCAATGAAATGGACGAGTAATCACAAGGGAAATATTTCTTGCAGCACATGATAATCGACTCTAACCACCCTTAAGGGAAGTCATGTCACCACTAATGCATCAACACTTTACGGTTAACTTGCAAAGGTTAAACATTATTTAAAATAGTAGATTTTATTTTACATTCAAATGGATCACATAAAATTCGTACCTCTAACACCTGCATTATTAATCAGACCATCAATACGCCCAAAGGCCTCCCACGCCTTTTTTACCGAAGCTTCAATAACCTGACTATTAGCACACACATCAAGCCCAACTGCCACTGCTCTTGCACCATCACTAAGCCCGTTGATCTCGTTACAAATAGACGCGAGCCGATCAACCCGACGGGCTGCAACAACGATTCTGCAGCCAACTTTAGCCAAATCTAGACTAAAATCTCGGCCAAGACCGGATGATGCTCCTGTAACCATCACAACTTTCCCATTCAGATCATGCCACAGCTCCAATTTTGAAGATACCATTTGATTATTGGACATAATTATAATTATAATTTCGAATATAATAATAATAATATTTTAGGGGATGAAATGAAATTTATAGGGAAAACCGAA
Organism: Rutidosis leptorrhynchoides; assembly: GCF_046630445.1. Lineage (NCBI taxonomy): Eukaryota > Viridiplantae > Streptophyta > Magnoliopsida > Asterales > Asteraceae > Rutidosis > Rutidosis leptorrhynchoides. The sequence continues at coordinate 114,248,451 of NC_092338.1, forward strand.
AGCAAAGAAATGTGATGTGTAGTCACTTGTAATATGAGGGAGGGTGTACGTGATTTTGTGTATTAAATTTGGTTTTAGGAAGAAACATCATGTGATATATTGTGAAGTGATTGATCTCCTTTGATAACATTTATAGACAATAACTCGGTACCATACCTACCCTATCGTGATAACGTTTGGTTATGGCGCAGAGGAGGTGGTTGTTTGGTTTGTACGGGAGATGCTCGTAATCTTCCTTTCATATTTTGGGGTTTTTTTGTCTTGATGCGGGTTTGTTTTAGGTTTCTCTTATTCTCTTTATTTGTTAGGTTTGTTAGTTCTCCCGGGCTCCATGTTTGGTTGTTGACTTCTTGTTGTAACGTCGAGCTCTTGTTGTTTTTCCCCGTACTCTTGTATGGAAGGCTTTCATCGTTTTGATGGAGTGTCCTAGTCATATGTTAGATCCCCATTATCCACTTGGTTAAATGAGTAGTAGTAGGCAACTTTGTCATCGCAATTGCGGTACTGTCTGTCCACTCCTACCCAGCTTCATCTCATTCAAGTGTCGCGGTGTTTAATGTCTCTTCGCACATGTTTTCTGAAATGTCCCGTTCATATTGATTATAAACGTTCCATATTAATTGATTTCGTTGCGAGGTTTTGACCTCTATATGAGACGTTTTTCAAAGACTGCATTCATTTTTAAAACAACCATAACCTTTATTTTATCAATAAAGGTTTTAAAAACATTACGTAGATTATCAAATAATGATAATCTAAAATATACTGTTTACACACGACCATTATATAATGGTTTACAATATAAATATATTACATCGACATATGTTTCTTGAATGCAGTTTTTACACAATATCATACAAACATGGACTCCAAATCTTGTCCTTATTTTAGTATGCAACAGCGGAAGCTCTTAGTATTCACCTGAGAATAAACATGCTTTAAACGTCAACAAAAATGTTGGTGAGTTATAGGTTTAACCTATATATATCAAATCGTAACAATAGACCACAAGATTTCATATTTCAATACACATCCCATACATAGAGATAAAAATCATTCATATGGTGAACACCTGGTAACCGACATTAACAAGATGCATATATAAGAATATCCCCATCATTCCGGGACACCCTTCGGATATGATATAAATTCTGAAGTACTAAAGTATCCGGTACTTTGGATAGGGTTTGTTAGGCCCAATAGATCTATCTTTAGGATTCGCGTCAATTAGGGTGTCTGTTCCCTAATTCTTAGATTACCAGACTTAATAAAAAGGGGCTTATTCGATTTCGATAATTCAACCATAGAATGTAGTTTCACGTACTTGTGTCTATTTTGTAAATCATTTATAAAACCTGCATGTATTCTCATCCCAAAAATATTAGATTTTAAAAGTGGGACTATAACTCACTTTCACAGATATTTCCTTCCTCGAAAATAAGACTTGGCCACGGATCGATTCATGAACCTATACAAATATGTACATATATATCAAAGTATGATCAAAATATAATTATAACCATTTTTATTATGTTTTAAAGATTTGAGTGTATTAAGTCAGATGTCCTCGTTAATAACCTACAACTAGTTGTCCACAGTTAGACGTACAGAAATAAATCGATATATATTATCTTGAATCAATCCACGACCCAGTGTATACAGGTCTCAGGCTAGATCACAATTCAAAGTATATATATTTTTGGAATCAACCTCAACCCTGTATAGCTAACTCCAACATTACTGCATATAGAGTGTCTATGGTTGTTCCAAATAATATATATACATGGGTCGATATGATATGTCAAAAAATTTGCATACGTGTATATGGTATCCCAAGATTACATAATATATTAGAATACATGTATAATACAATATAAGTTAGCTAGGATATGATTTGTATAGATTTGTTAAACATTTCCCGTAGCTAAAAAGATCAAAAATATCCAAACTTGTTTTATCCATAACTTCTTCATTTTAAATCCGTTTTGAGTGAATCAAATTGCTATGGTTTCATATTGAACTCTAATTTAAGAATCCAAACAGAAAAAGTATAGGTTTATAGTCAAAAATTTAAGTTACATGTCAATTACTAAAGAGGTAGTCATTTCCGTCGAAAGAACGACATCTTGATGACCATTTTGAAAAACATACTTTCACTTTGAGTTTAACCAAGATTTTTGGATATAGTTTCATGTTCATATGAAAAATCATTTTCATAGAAGAACAACTTTTAAATCAAAGTTTATCATAGTTTTTAATTATCCAAACCAAAACAGCCTCCGGTTTCACTACGGCGGCGTATATCCGATTTTATGGTGTTCATCGTGTTTCCAGGTTTTAAATTATTAAGTTATCATATCATATAGATATAGAACATGTGTTTAGTTGATTTTAAAATTCAAGTTAGAAGGATTAACTTTTGTTTGCCAACAAGTTTAGAATTAACTAAACTATGTTCTAGTGATTACAAGTTTAAACCTTCGAATAAGATAGCTTTATATGTATGAATCGAATGATGTTATGAACATCATTACTACCTCATGTTTTCTGGATAAAACCACTGGAAATGAAAAAAATAGATCTAACTTCAAAGGATCCTTGGATGGCTTGAAAGTTCTTGAAACAGAATCATGACACGAAAACAGTTCAAGTAAGATTTTCACTCGAAATAAGATTGTTATAGTTGTAGAAATTGAATCAAAGTTTGAATATGAATATTACCTTGAATTATAAAGATAACCTACTGTAAATAACAAAGGTTCCTTGATCTTAGATGATTACTTGAAATGGATTAGAAAGCTTGGAAGTAGACTTGCAAACTTGGAAGTATTCTTGATTTTTATGAAACTATACTTATGGAATTTATGAAGAACACTTAGAACTTGAAGATGGAACTTGAGGGAGATCAAATAGATGAAGAAAATTGAAGAATGAAAGTGTTTATAGGTGTTTTTGGTCGTTGGTATATGGATTAGATATAAAGGATATGTAATTTTATTTTCATGTAAATAAGTCATGAATGATTACTAATATTTTTGTTATTTTATGAGATATTTTATGCTAGTTACCAAATGATGGTTCCCACATGTGTTAGGTGACTCACATGGGCTTCTAAGAGCTGATCATTGGAGTGTATATACCAATAGTACATACATCTAAAAGCTGTGTATTGTACGAGTACGAATACGGGTGCATACGAGTAGAATTGTTGATGAAACTGAACGAGGATGTAATTGTAAGCATTTTTGTTAAGTAGAAGTACTTTGATATGTGTCTTGAAGTCTTTCAAAAGTGTAAGAATACATATCAAAACACAACATGTATATACATTCTAATGGAGTCGTTAAGTCTTCGTTAGTCGTTACATGTAAGTGTTGTTTTGAAACCTTTAAGTTAACGATCTCAATTAATGTTGTTAACCCAATGTTTATTATCTCAAATGAGATGTTAAATTATTATATTATCATGATATTATGATGTATGAATATCTCTTAATATGATATATACATTAAAATATCGTTACAACGATAATCGTTACATATAAGTCTCGTTTCGTAATTCTTGAGTTTAGTAGTCTTGTTTTTACATATGTAGTTCATTGTTAACACACTTAATGATATATTTAAATATCATTTTATCATGTTAAATATAGTGTATCAATATCTTAATATGATACATATATTTTTAGTAGACGTTATCATAACGATAATCGTTATATATATCATTTCGAGTTTCTTAACTTAGTAATCTCATTTCTTATGTATATCACACATTGTTAATATACTTAGTACGATACTTACTCATCATAATATTATTTCAACCATATATATATGTCTATATATACCACAACATGTAGTTTTTACAATTTTGTAACGTTCGTGAATCGCCGGTCAACTTGGGTGATCAGTTGTCTATATGAAACTTATTTCATTTAATCAAGTCTTAACAAGTTTGATTGCTTAACACGTTGGAAACATTTAGTCATATAAATATCAATCTCAATTAATATATATAAACATGAAAAAGTTCGGGTCACTACAGTACCTACCCGTTAAATAAATTTCGTCCCGAAATTTTAAGCTGTTGAAGGTGTTGACGAATCTTCTGGAAATAGATGTGGGTATTTCTTCTTCATCTAATCTTCATGCTCCTAGGTGAACTCGGGTCCTCTACGAGCATTCCATCGAATCTTAACAATCGATATCTTGTTTTGCTTAAGTCTCTTAACCTCACGATCCATTATTTCGACGGGTTCTTCAATGAATTGAAGTTTTTCATTGATTTGGATTTCGTCCAACGGAATAGTGAGATCTTCTTTAGCAAAACATTTCTTCAAATTCGAGACGTGGAAAGTGTTATGTACAGCAGCGAGTTGTTGAGGTAGCTACAGTTGGTAAGCTACTGGTCCGACACGATCTATAATCTTGAATGGTCCAATGTACCTTGGATTTAGTCTCCCCCGTTTACCAAATCGAACAACGCCTTTCCAAGGTGAAACCTTAAGCATGACCATTTCTCCAATTTCAAACTCTATATCTTTACTTTTACTGTCCGCGTAGCTCTTTTGTCGACTCTGGGCGGTTTTCAATCGTGGTTGAATTTGGATGATTTTCTCGGTAGTTTCTTGTATTATCTCCGGACCCGTAATCTGTCTATCCCCCACTTCATTCTAACAAATCGGATACCTGCACTTTCTACCATAAAGTGCCTCAAACGGCACCATCTCAATACTAGAATGATAACTGTTGTTGTAGGAAAATTCTGCTAACGGTAGGTGTCGATCCCAACTGTTTCCGAAATCAATAACATATGCTCGTAGTATGTCTTTAAGCGTTTGTATTGTCCTTTCGCTCTGCCCATCAGTTTGTGGATGATAGGCAGTACTCATGTCTAGACGAGTCCCTAATGCTTGTTGCAACGTCTGCCAGAACCTTGAAACAAATCTACCATCCCTATCAGAGATAATAGAGACGGGTATTCCATGTCTGGAGACAACCTCCTTCAAATACAATCGCACCAACTTCTTCATTTTTTCATCTCCTCTCATTGGCAGGAAGTGTGCTGACTTGGTGAGACGATCAACTATTACCCAAATAGTATCATAACCACTTGCAGTCCTTGGCAATTTAGTAATGAAATCCATGGTAATGTTTTCCCATTTCCATTCCGAGATTTCAGGTTGTAGTAGACCTGATGGTTTCTGATGTTCAGCTTTGACCTTAGAACACGTCAAACATTCTCCTACATATTTAGCAATATCGGCTTTCATACCCGGCCACCAAAAGTGTTTCTTGAGATCTTTATACATCTTCCCCGCTCTGGGATGTATTGAATATCTAGTTTTATGTGCTTCTTTAAGTACCATTTCTCTCACATCTCCAAACCTTGGTACCCAAATTCTATCAGCCCTATATCGGGTTTCGTCTTCCCGAATATTAAGATGTTTCTCTGATCCTTTAGGTATCTCATTCTTCAACTTTCCTTCTTTTACAACCCCCTGTTGCGCCTCCTTTATTTGAGTAGTAAGGTTAGTACGAATAATTATATTCATAGCTTTTACCCGTATAGGTTCTCTGTCCTTTCTACTCAAAGTGTTGGCTACCACATTCGCCTTTCCCGGGTGGTATCGAATCTCAAAATCATAATCATTCAACAGTTCAATCCACCTGCGTTGTCTCATATTCAGTTGCTTCTGATTAAATATATATTGGAGACTTTTGTAGTCGGTATATATAATACTTTTGACCCCATATAAATAATGCCTCCAAGTCTTTAATGCAAAAACAACAGCACCCAATTCCAAATCGTGAGTTATATAATTTTGCTCGTGAATCTTCAATTGTCTAGACGCATAAGCAATCACCTTCGTTCGTTGCATTAATACACAACCGAGACCTTGCTTTGATGCGTCACAATAAATCACAAAATCATCATTCCCTTCAGGCAATGACAATATAGGTGCCGTAGTTAGCTTTTTCTTCAATAACTGAAACGCCTTCTCTTGTTCATCCTTCCATTCATATTTCTTCCCTTTATGCGTTAATGCAGTCAAGGGTTTTGCTATTTTGGAGAAATCTTGGATGAAACTTCTGTAGTAACCAGCCAATCCTAAAAATTGACGTATATGCTTCGGAGTTTTTGGGGTTTTCCACTTTTCAACAGTTTTGATCTTTGCCGAGTCCACCTGGATACCTTCTTTGTTCACTATGTGACCGAGGAATTGAACTTCTTCCAACCAAAATGCACACTTTGAAAACTTAGCGTACAGTTTTTCTTTCCTCAATACTTCTAGCACTTTTCTCAAATGTTCTTCGTGCTCTTGATTATTCTTTGAGTAAATAAGTATGTCATCGAAGAAAACAATGACAAACTTGTCAAGATATGGCCCACACACTCGGTTCATAAGGTCCATGAACACAGCTGGTGCGTTAGTCAATCCAAACGGCATAACCATAAACTCGTAATGACCATAACGCGTCCTAAAAGCAGTTTTTGGAATATCATCCTCCTTTACTCGCATTTGATGATATCCAGAACGTAAATCAATTTTCGAATAAACCGACGAGCCTCGTAGTTGATCAAATAAGTCGTCAATTCTCGGCAGTGGATAACGGTTTTTGATGGTAAGTTTATTCAACTCTCTGTAGTCAATACACAACCTAAATGTACCATCCTTCTTCTTGACAAACAAAACAGGAGCTCCCCATGGTGATGTGCTTGGTCGAATGAAACCACGTTCTAATAGTTCTTGCAGTTGGCTTTGCAGTTCTTTCATCTCGCTGGGTGCGAGTCTGTAAGGAGCACGAGCTATTGGTGCAGCTCCTGGTACAAGATCTATTTGAAATTCAACAGATCGATGTGGAGGTAGTCCCGGTAATTCTTTCGGAAATACATCGGGAAATTCTTTTGCGACGGGAACATCATTGATGCTCTTTTCTTCAGTTTGTACTTTCTCGACGTGTGCTAGAATAGCATAGCAACCTTTTCTTATTAGTTTTTGTGCCTTCAAATTACTAATAAGATGTAGCTTCGTGTTGCCCTTTTCTCCGTACACCATTAAGGGTTCTCCTTCTTCTCGTACAATGCGAATTGCATTTTTGTAACATACGATCTCTGCTTTCATCTCCTTCAGCCAGTCCATGCCAACTATTACATCAAAACTCCCTAACTCTACTGGTATCAAATCAATCTTAAATATTTCGCTACCCAGTTTAATTTCTCGATTCCGGCATATATAATCTGCTGAAATTAATTTACTGTTTGCTAATTCGAGTAAAAATTTACTATCCAATGGCGTCAATGGACAACTTAATTTAGCACAAAAATCTCTACTCATATAGCTTCTATCAGCACCCGAATCAAATAAAACGTAAGCAGATTTATTGTCAATAAGAAACGTACCCGTAACAAGCTCCGGGTCTTCCTGTGCCTCTGCCGCATTAATATTGAAAACTCTTCCGCGGCCTTTTCCATTCGTTTTCTCCTGGTTCGGGCAATTTCTAATAATGTGGCCCAGTTTTCCACATTTATAACAAACTACATTGGCATAACTTGCTCCGACACTACTTGCTCCGCCATTACTCGTTCCGACACCATTTGTTCCTGTCGTTCTATTAACCCCTGGTCCTTAGACCTCACACTTCGCCGCGCTATGACCATTTCTTTTACACTTGTTGCAAAATTTGGTGCAAAACCCCGAGTGATACTTTTCACACCTTTAGCATAGCTGCTTCTGATTGTTGTTGTTGTTGCGGTTGTTATTGTTATTGGGATGATTGTTGTAATTGTTGTTGTTGTTGTTGTTGTTGTTGTTGTTGTTGTTGTTGTTGTTGTTGTTGTTGTTGTTGTTGTTGTGCCATTTATTGTAGTTGCGATTGATGTTGCGATTGTTGGGATAGTTGTTGTTGTTTTGGTGACTCTTATCACCGTTTTCCTCCCACTTTCTTTTAACTAACTTCACGTTGGCCTCTTCGGCCGCCTGTTCTTTAATTCTTCCCTCAATCTGGTTCACTAGTTTGTGAGCCATTCTACATGTCTTTTGTATGGAGGCAGGCTCGTGTGAACTTATATCTTCTTGGATTCTCTCCGGTAACCCTTTCACAAATGCGTCGATCTTCTCTTCCTCATCTTCGAACGCTCTCGGACACAATAGGCACAATTATGTGAATCGTCTTTCGTACGAAGTAATATCGAATCCCTGTGTTCGTAACCCTCTAAGTTCTGACTTGAGCTTATTGACCTCGGTTCAGGGACGGTACTTCTCGTTCATCAAGTGCTTGAATGCTGACCACGGTAGCGCGTAAGCAGCATCTTGTCCCACTTGCTCTAGATAGGTATTCCACCATGTTAACGCAATACCTGTGAAGGTATGCGTAGCGTACTTCACTTTGTCTCCTTCAGTACTTACTTATGGCAAACACCGATTCAACTTTCTCGGTCCACCATTTTAATCCGATTGGTCCTTCGGTCCCATTAAATTCTGAAGGTTTGCAGGCAGTGAATTCCTTGTAGGAGCATCCTACACGATTTCTTGCGCCGTTAGCTGTGTTGCTAGATTCAGAGTTGTTGTAGGTATGTAGCGCGGCCTGTTGTAACTGATGTCATGCGAGGTGTATATAAAATAGTTTATATTTTACTAGGAAAAACTATTAAATACGATACAATTTTACACAAGATATTTATTTATTTATAGAATGGATATACTTAAACCTTGCTACAACACTTATAGGCAGTGTACCTAATCGTTCAGTAGTGTAGTTTTTAGTAAGTCCGGTTCGTTCCACAGGGAAATCTTTAAACAAAGCTCAACGCTATATTAGTTTACTTTTATTAAAAATACAAATATATATATAAGTAATATTATTATTATAAAGGGGGGTTTTTACCGTTTAATGACCGGTTTGTCGATTTTAAGACTTTAGTCGCAGTTAAAACCTAATGTAAAATATAAAATAAATACAAGACTTAAATTAAAGCGTAAAGTAAATAACGATAATGAAATTGCGAATAATAAAAATGCGATAAAATAAAATTGCGATAATTAAAAAGTACGATAATTAAAAGTGCGATTAAATAACAATAAATAAAAGTGCGATAATTAGAAGTGCAATTAAATATAAAATAAAGGAAATTAAATATGAAATAAAAGAATTATGCTTATTTAAACTTCCGTAATCATGATGTTTGACGTGTTGATTTTAGTTTTATGCCCATGGGTTAATTGTCCTTTGTCCTGGATTATTTAATATGTCCGTCTGGTTTTTGTCCATAACAGTCCATCAGTCATAAATATAAAGTGCGAGTGTCCTCATCAAATTATTCTTATATCCGAAGTTAAATATTCCAACTAATTGGGGATTCGAATTGTAACAAGGTTTTAATACTTTGTTTAATGAATACACCAGGTTATCGACTGCGTGTAAACCAAGGTTTTACTACTTTGTTAACAATTACACCAATTACCTTTGAATGTAATTTCACCCCTGTTTTAATTATTCTAGTGGCTATTAATCCATTCCCGTGTCCGGTTAAATGAACGATTATTCGTACATATAAATACCCCGCCCATCGTGTCCGATCGAGTGTATATGGTAATTTATAGGGACGCCCAATTGTAAATCTTTATATTAACATTAACAAACTTTCATTTAGTTAAACAAATATAAAGCCCATTAATAGCCCATAGTCTAATTTCCACAAGTGTCGTTCTTTTGTCCAAACCCCAATTATGGTACAAAGCCCAATTACCCAATTTTAGTAATTAGCCCAACATCATGATTACTTCGTTTTAAATAAGCATAATAATAACTTAGCTACGAGACATTAATGTAAAAAGGTTGAACATAACTTACAATGATTAAAAATAGCGTAGCGTTACACGGACAGAATTTCGACTTACACCCTTACAACATTCGCTAACATACCCTTATTATTAGAATTAAAATTAAAATTAAAATATAAATTATATATATATAAATTTTACGTATAGATAGAGAGATAGAGAAATAGAATATTGAATATGAAATTTTGATCAGAATTCGGTTTGCTTTATAGCCAGAGTTGAAATTTGGGGCTCCGCGACTCGCGGCAAAATCCCCTTCAAACTCCGCGAGTCGCGGAGGTTAATTTTACAGCTCAGTCCTTGGAGTTTCTCTGCCGACGGTTTTTTTATTTATAAATATAATATATATATAATTAATATAATTAATTATATATTATATTATATTTATATGCATAGTTAACTTGTAATTTTTAGTCCGTTGCGTCGAGCGTTAAGAGTTGACTCTGGTCCCGGTTCCGGATTTTCGAACGTCCTTGCGTACAATTTTATATTTTGTACTTTGCGTTTTGAATCTTGTACTCTTGTGATTTCGAGACGTTTCTTATCAATAATTGGAACCTTTTTGATTGTCTTTTGTACTTTTGAGCTTTTTGGTCGTTTGCGTCTTCAATTCGTCGAATCTGTCTTTTGTCTTCACCTTTTATTATTTAAACGAATATCACTTGTAAATAGAACAATTGCAACTAAAAGCTTGTCTTTCTTGAGGAATAATGCTATGAAATATATGTTCGTTTTTAGCATTATCAAATATTCCCACACTTGAGCGTTGCTTGTCCTCAAGCAATATTGTCTTGAAATACTAGAATCACTTCTTTATTCTTCACACTTTGTACATCAGTGATTTCTATACGGCGGTATAAACAATGGTAGTAACGATATGGTTTACAGTCCCACATGACTATAAAAATTTAGATCCATTAAGGAAATTGGATCTTTATGAAAACATTTGATCTTTTGAAAATTAAATCTAGTTTTTACCCTAGATAAGTTTTCCGGAATAACCCTTTACCGGTGTTTGCAAAATATTTTTGTGGGTTTGGTGGGTTTCAGATTTGAAAATTTTAGCTCAAAACTTGCGGTTTTGTGTCACCCACTTGCTAACCTTGTATTTGGAAAGCAACACGTCCAGTTTACTTGTCCCGTATATTACCTTTCGGTAAACTACCGTCCGGTTGTAAAGGAAAGCGTTGAACAAGCAACTGTTAAGGCAATGTCCAGTGACATGCTTTTGATTATGGTCTATAACGTGTCGGACGCAATTACTATCCTTGGTAGGAGCAATAGTAAAGCTCACCCTTATAATTTTTCGGTATGGCACAAGGTCCTGTCTTTGACCATGTTATGCAACCACCGTTCTTACGGTTGACACCCGATTTAGTTCAGGTGACTTAATGAATTCCAGGTGAATTCCTAGGATTTTACGTTCAATGGTAATGAACGCATTGAAAATAGGGTTTTCAGAAAACAAATCGGTTTGTAATTTTGATCAAAATATTTTCTCGTTTAAGCTCGAGTTTAGATATCCTTGAATTCCATGAGTTTGAATTCTCAATCTTTAAGGTCAATCTCTAGGATTGAGTAATATCAGTCTTAAAAGCTGATTTTTAATCTTTAAGGAGATTATCCTTTCTGGGGATCTGATTCATTAGTCTTATCCAGCTAATTTTCATGGTGCCCCCCATTGTACGAGATAAATCCTTCTCATGGTTAGGATAAATCTGACCACTTGGCGACCCTGTTTAATGCTGAGGTCCGTGGATTTCCTGCTGATTTTAGTGATGACTTTTCTAGATTTTTCGTCAACCTACAGCTGGTCTGGACGACAACTTCATGACCTAAATCAAGAAGCGCGTGTCTTTTTCGGAAGACTTTACTTCCTTTTAGTGATGGAATTGATTCATCGTGTAGATCCATCTCTTCTTTTCTTTCATTGGGTAAAACAGTTTAGTTTAGTTCAAAGCAAAAGTATTTTCAGTTATTTGTTACAGATGTATGTGACATATGTTTAAAATAACTTGGTAAATTTTCCCACACTTGGCTTTTTATTTTTCTTTTTATCGTCCTCTATTCCATTTTAAATGAATTTTGACATTTTAGTTTGTTTCTTAATTTATGTTTTTTCTGAGATAACAATAATTTCGGTGTTAAAACCTAGTTTTATCGTTCATAAATATGTATAAACATGATTTTGAATTCATTTAATTGAAAATTTTGAAAAATTTTACTAGAATTGGGTAGTCAGTATATAAGACTAGGGCTGTTCTTTTTTATCAGAGAGCACTAGATTCTAATACAACTACTGCTTTACTAGTATTTTTAATGGTAACCAAGTGTATAAAGTAAAAAATGTTAAAATCCGAAAGAATTTAACCCCTTCCCACACTTAAGATCTTGCAATGCCCTCATTTGCAAGAAATCAGTAACAATTTAAATTATTGAGGGTGATTTGTGTGAAAATGATTAAATTTTTACCAAAGTTTCCAAATATATTGGCGTTTGTTTGCTGAATGATAAATGGTGCACATCATTTGTTCATTCCGTCTTGTTGTTATTTCACATATATTTTGCATCTTGTCGTCAAAATTAGTTGCTTTTGCTGAACTTAATGCCAGTCTTTGAAAATGCGTTGTTTTACCCTGTTGTGTACATAAGATAAACTGCAAACATATATACATATTTTTGAAGTTTGGTATATTACCCCACATTCAAAAATTATTAAAATCTAAGAATAAAAGTTAGATAATTATAAAAATGATTACAATATTAACAAAAATATTAAATGTATCAATAATTACAAATTACAAAATAATAAAAAATAATAAGTAAACTAAGGATGATATTGGTACCAATAGGGGTTCCAGGCATAACCATAAGTGCTATAGAATGCTTCGGCAGGGTCATACGTAGGATATGGTGGCTGCATCTCTATAGACCAAGGAGGGAAGACGGGTTTCGGTGTAGGAATATAGTTTCTACCTATATGTTGGCAATGAGCTATGATCTGGTTCTGATGAACTTGCCAATCTTCAAATGCTCTCTGTCTAGCATTTTCGTATTCCTGAGAAGCTATAAACCTATGCATTTCTTGCATCTCATTCCCCCCTCCTACATTACCTTGCTGCTGGTTTCTCTCCACCTGTGGATGTCTACCATGGTATCGTACTGCGGCGTTATTTCGCCTCTTCAAAACTTTCGCACCATGGTATACATTTAAACCTATAGTATCGCGGGGTTCCGGCACTTCTAGTAATAATCCCCCCGACTTATATCCACACCGAGATATTCACCAATCAAAGTAATAAAAATACCACCTCCTATTATGCTATGTGGTCGCATCCCCCGAACCATAGCTGATAAATAATAACCCACACAATATGGTATACTTACAGCGCTTTGTGGGTCTCGAATACACATATGGTAAAACAAATCCTGTTCATTTACTTTTTCTTTGTTCTTACCCCTTTGTGTAATCGAATTAGCTAAAAACCTATGTATCACTCTTAATTCGGCTCTATCTATATCCAAATAAGAGTAATTTCCCCCTTTGAAACGGTGATGGCTTGTCATTTGACTCCACACACCGTGTGTATCAAAATTCTCATCTATCTTTCTACCGTTTAGTATCAATCCTCTACAATCAGCAGACGCTAACTCCTCAGGCGTATATATACGTAAAGCCTGAGCCATGTCCAGTAAAGACATGTGGCGCATCGAACCGCCTAACAAAAATCTAATAAAAGAACGATCGGTTAAACTAGCTACCCGATCATTCAACTCTATACTACATAACAACTCTTCACACCATACTTTATATACAGGTCTACGTATGGTGAATAAACATATCCAGTCATTAAAAGAAGAATTACCATACCTCTGTACAAGTAATTCCCTAATTGGCCCGGCCAATTCTACAGCTTCTAAGGGTCCCCATTCTATGACCCTCGGTACCTCAACAACCTTAGAGTGAAGAGTATGCAAACCCCGTTGATATTTTGGATAATCTATCCAAAGTCTGTCAAATCTCAGGTTCGGGTGCAACTCTTCCAAGTGCATATCGGAAAAGGTCATGACTGGATGAGGTACATCCTGCTTGTAGTAGTTATCCACCTCCTGTTGTTCCAAATTCTCAGCAGGAGCATTGCGGGCTTGGGATGAAGATTCACCCCTTTCATTCTGCAAAACACATCAAACACAAATTTTGTGCATCCAAATATGCATTAGTGTCAGCAAAATCATCAATCAAAATAATTACAATGATATTATCAATTTATATCAAACTTAAGCTCATTTTCACATTTTTATCAAATCTACACTTTTTCAAATAAGCATATACGAAAATTTTCGCCAAGTTCATAAGCATTCAACTCAAATAACATGTCAAAATAATCATTACTAGCAATTAAACAAGTCTCAAATGGCATTATCTTTCAAAAATCAAGTTCATGAATTTTAGACTTGAAAAAGTCCACTTTAATTCTCAAAATCATGTTTAGGCTCAAAGTTTGGATCATTTAACTACCTAGACATGTTACACTACTCAATTTAGTAATAATTCATGACAAAAATCGGCCATAACCTGTTTATATCAAAAAGCCCCAAATTTGCTCAAGAACACAAACCCTAGATTATTCAAAATTTGAAGTTTAAGGCTTCTAATCATGTTAAACAGCATCAATCTAGGTTATACAAGCATAATACATAAACAATTTAAGTCTAATTACACTAAAAAGCATCAAAATCAAATTGGGGAAAAAATAGCTCAAGAACACCAAATTTCGGATTAAATGGTGTTTAGGTGTAGAAATTTACCGTTTTTCTTGAGTAATTCTTAGATAGCATCCTTCTCAACATGATTTTAGCAAAAAATTTGGTGATTAACGGTTAAAAATTGGGATTTTTGGGGGTGTTTTTCGTGTATTTTCGGGGTTTTTTCGCAGCAGTTTTCGGGTGTTTTTGTGTGGGGGAGTGAAACTGATCGTGCAGCTCTTTTTATTTTTTTTCTGATTTTTGGTCCCTCCGCGAGTCGCGGAGATTTAGGCTCCAAACTCCGCGAGTCGCGGAGTTTGGTATTTTTTTGTTTTTTTTTTATAATCATTAACTTTTGAAACAATTAAGTATTTAATTTTAAAATTTTGTTTCCCTTGTTATTTAGGACGAGGTCGTTTCGGATCGATGTCCTAGTCCGTCCTTCGACAAAATTTTAAAATTTGTCTTTTTGTAGCGATTGTTTTAAAAACTAAGATTTTTGGGTTTTTTCAATGTTTTTGGCATACTTTAATTCAATAAGATTAAAAATAATGATAATAAAAGTTCTCGTCCCTCCCTCGGGTAAAGCAATTTCGGTTCAAAGACCTAGTCTTCAACTTATGACGAATTTTAAAAATCATATTCTTAACTTAATGAGATAAAGTAAATTTTTGTTTTTAAATTCACACAACTTAAATATGAAATTCAAAATTAATATTAAAAATTCACACCAAACTTAAAATTTGAAATGCATAAAATTAAAAATTTATATTTTTAAAAATTAAAAATTCACACCAAACTTAATTTAAAAATTTATAAATTCATATCAAACTTATATTAATTTTTCAAATATTTACAATTTTAAATATATTGTTTTTACAAAGTTTACAATATTAATTTAAGATTTAAATATTAATTTTAAAAAAAACATGGTAAAAATAAAATTAAAAATCTTTTTGTCTTTTTATCCCACTTTAATCAATCAAATATTATCAAAAATATGCGCCCCTCTTTTCGGTAAAGTAATTTCGGTTCCAAGACCTAATTTAACTCATGACGAATTTTTGAAATATTTTGGGTTGATTGTTTAAAGATATTTATACCTTAAGAATAAACGTTAAATTTCGCAGTGACGTAATAAATTTTTGAATGATATCAATAATTCCGGTCGCCAAACCTAATTTTATTGAATACCAATTTAATACTTTTTAGCGAACAAATTAGCGTTTATTATCAAAAGGTTAAAAATAAAAATAAAATTAAAAACTGTACAGACATACCTGTGAAATAGATTTCTTAGTTATATGATCTATCCCATTCATAAGATAGTCGGTTTAATTGGTTTTCCATGGCTACATAGGCGTAACCTCGAGCATTCAGTGTCTTTTCTTCTAAACATATGAACGGTCCGTCTCTGCATAAAGTAACAAATTCGGTATTTGAATAGGTTTGATTATTTGAACATTTACCTCCATGTGACCATTTTCCCCATTTATGACATCGTTCTAGGTGTCGTGCTCTTCTTTTCGCTGCGGATTTTGATTTTCCTTTACCAAATTGTAACTTATTATCTTCGCATCTGGATCCTTTTCTAACTCCGTCCATTCTTTCTCTGATTACTGATACTAATTCGCTCGGTAGTATGTCATTATTACGTTTAGTGATCAAAGCGTGTAGCATTAGACCATGGTTTAGTTCACAGGCAGTCTTCATTTTGTAAAAACCTAAAAAAAAATAAAAATTCAGAATGGGGGGAGAAGACTAGTTCTTTAGGGTCTGCTAGAGAAAGACCATACGTGTTCCATTTTCGAGAACTACACGAAAACAGACAATCTAACTCTAACAGAAATACATATTATCCTTTAAAGACTTGATTTTCCCCACACTTAGTTAGCTGTGGTGTCGAAATTGCAATTAACTTCGTTGTCGACTTCCATCGGACCATGTATGTAATGTTTAACTCTGTGACCATTAACTTTAAATTCCATCCCATTTGAATTTATTAATTCTATCGTTCCGTATGGGAAAACTCTTTTGACTATGAATGGTCCAGACCATCTTGATTTCAATTTTCCAGGAAATAGCTTGAATCGTGAATTGAAAAGAAGAACTCTGTCTCCTTCTTTAAATTCTTTTGAACTTCTGATTCTTTTATCATGCCATTTCTTCGTTCTTTCTTTATAGATTAACGAATTTTCGTATGCTTCTTGTCTTAATTCTTCTAATTCGTTTAGTTGACCTAATCGTAGACGTCCGGCTTCATGTAAATCAAGATTACATGTTTTCAAAGCCCAAAATGCTTTGTGTTCAATTTCTACTGGAAGATGACATGCTTTTCCATAAACAAGTCTAAAAGGTGTGGTTCCAATTGGAGTTTTGTAGGCTGTTCTAAAAGCCCAGAGTGCATCCTCCAATTTAATGGACCATTCCTTCGGATTTGATCCTACGGTTTTCTCTAGAATACGTTTTAAAGCTCGGTTGGTATTTTCAACTTGTCCACTTGTTTGTGGATGATATGCGGTGGAGATTTTATGAGTTACTCCATATCTTTTAAGAACTTTCTCAAGTTGATTATTACAGAAATGAGTACCCCGATCACTTATTAAAGCTTTCGGTGTTCCAAACCTTGCAAAAAGACGTTTTAAAAAGTTGACTACAACTCGTGCATCGTTAGTTGGGAGAGCTTGTGCTTCCGCCCATTTAGATACATAATCAATGGCTACGAGTATATATAGATTATTATGAGATTTTGGAAATGGACCCATAAAGTCAATACCCCAAATGTCAAATACTTCACATACTTGGATGACATTTTGTGGCATTTCATCACGTTGACTTATTTTTCCGGCCCTTTGACATGCATCACAGGATTTGCAAAGAAGGTGTGCGTCTTTGTAAATTGTAGGCCAATAGAATCCAGCTTCATAAACTTTTCTTGCTGTTAGTTGAGGCCCATAATGCCCTCCTGTTGGTCCTGTGTGACAATGGTTTAAAATTTTACTAGCTTCATCTCCAAATACACATCGGCGTATTATTCCATCGGGACAACTTTTAAACAGATGTGGATCTTCCTAGAAATAGTGTTTTATATCACTGAAGAATTTCTTTCGTCTTTGGTACGATAATCCTTTTTCAAGGAATCCACAAACTAAGTAGTTTGCATAGTCTGCAAACCATGGGATTTCTTTATAATCTATCTTCAATAGATATTCATCAGGAAAGTTGTCTTGTATGGCTGATTCATTCAGAACTTCTAATTCGGGATTTTCAAGACGAGAAAGATGATCAGCGGCGAGATTTTCTGCTCCTCTTTTATCTCGGATTTCAATATCAAACTCTTGTAAGAGTAAGATCCAACGGATTAATCTTGGTTTAGCATCTTGTTTTGAAAATAGGTATCTAAGAGCAGAATGGTCGGTATAGACCACCGTTTTTGCTAGAACGAGATATGATCGAAATTTGTCAAAAGCAAAGACAATAGCAAGGAGTTCTTTTTCAGTAGTTGTATAGTTTGTTTGTGCTCCTTGTAATGTCTTACTAGCATAATATATAGGTTGAAATCGTTTTTCAATCCTTTGTCCTAAAACGGCTCCCATTGCAAAATCACTTGCATCGCACATTAGTTCAAATGGTAGATTCCAATTTGGTGTTATCATGATCGGCGCATTAGTGAGTTTTTATTTAAGAATATTAAAAGATTTGATACACTCATCTGAAAAGATGAATGGAGCATCCTTTTCTAGGAGTTTATTCATAGGAGTGGCAATTTTAGAAAAATCTTTTATGAAACGTCGGTAAAAACCGGCATGCCCTAGAAAACTCCTAACTCCTCTAACATTGGTGGGATGTGGAAGTTTAGCAATTACATCTACTTTAGCTCTATCCACTTCAATTCCTTCTTTTGAAATTTTATGTCCAAGAACGATGCCTTCTTTAACCATGAAATGGCATTTCTCCCAATTAAGTACTAGATTTGATTTTTCGCATCTAATTAGCATTCGTTCCAGATTAACTAGACATGATTTAAATGTATCACCGAAGACTGAAAAGTCATCCATGAAAACTTCCATGCATTCTTCTATCATGTCATGAAAAATCGAAATCATACACCTTTGAAAGGTTGCAGGGGCGTTACAAAGTCCAAATGGCATGCGTTTGTAAGCAAAAGTACCATAAGGGCACGTGAATGTGGTTTTCTCTTGATCTTCGGGTGCTATTGGAATTTGAAAATATCCGGAAAATCCATCTAGAAAACAATAGTAACTATTTCCGGCTAATCTTTCCAACATTTGATCAATGAAAGGTAAGGGAAAGTGATCTTTTCTGGTGGCGTCATTTAATTTTCTATAATCAATACACACACGCCATCCTGTTACAGTCCTAGTAGGAATAAGCTCATTTTTCTCATTTGTAATGACAGTCATGCCACCCTTCTTAGGTACGCATTGAATTGGGCTTACCCATGGACTATCAGAGATTGGATATATCAAACCTGCATCTAGCAGTTTAATAATCTCTTTCTTAACTACATCTTGCATATTAGGATTTAGTCTTCGTTGGCGTTGCACATACGTTTTATGACCTTCTTCCATAAGGATTTTATGTGTGCAATACGAAGGACTTATTCCTTTAATATCATGAATCTTCCATGCAATGGCTGGTTTATGAGCTTTCAACACAGAAATGAGTTGTGATTTCTCATTTTCAGTAAGAGAAGACGATATTATTACAGGTAATTCAGATTCACCATGTAAATAAGCGTATTCCAAATGGTTTGGAAGTGGCTTTAACTCTAATTTCGGAGGTTCTTCTATCGATGATTTATATCGATATCTGTCTTCTTCTTTTAGCATTTGAATTTCTTCTGTTGTTGGTTCATATCCATTAGCTATAAGTGTAGCTAACATTTCAGCTTCATCAATTGGTTCATTACCTTCTCCTAAAGAACATTCTCCTGTTCCTTGTAATTCTGGAAATTCTTCTAATAATTCTGCATGTGCATCTATAGTTTGAATATAATAACATGTATCATCTGCAGATTGTGGTTGTTGCATTGCTCTATCAACTGAAAAGGTAACACTCTCATCCTCTATACTTAGGGTCAGTTTCTTACCGAACACGTCTATCATTGCTTTAGCCGTGTTTAAGAATGGTCTTCCTAATATGAGAGGAACTTGAGAATCTTCTTCCATGTCTAAAACAACAAAATCTACTGGAAATACTAAAGTACCAACTTTAACTAGCATGTTCTCCATTATCCCTCTAGGATATTTTATTGATCTATCGGCTAGTTGTATGCTTATTCTGGTTGGTTTCAATTCTCCAAGGTCTAGTTTAGCGTATAGTGAAAACGGCATTAGATTTATACTAGCACCTAAGTCTGCCAATGCTTCTATTGAACTAAGACTACCCAGAAAACATGGAATTGTGAAACTTCCTGGATCAGATAGTTTTTCTGGTATCTTATTCAACAGCACTGCTGAACAATTTGCATTCATAGTGACAGCCGAGAGTTCTTCCATTTTCTTTCTATTTGAGATTAGATCTTTCAAGAATTTAGCATATCTTGGCATTCCTGAAATCACATCAATGAAAGGAAGATTTACATTTATCTGTTTAAACATATCCAAGAATTTGGATTGCTCGGCTTCAAGTTTTTCTTTCTTCATTTTACTCGGGTAAGGAAGTGGTGGTTGGTATGGTTTAACATAAGGTTTATCCTTAACTGTGTTATCTTCATTAACCTTTTCAACTACCGGTTCTTTTTCCTTATCTTGATCAGGTTGTGGTTCTTGTGGAGTAGGAATAGTTTCATCAGAAGTTACAGGTATTTCAGGTGGTTTAAGTGTTGTACCACTTCTTGTGGTAATGGCTTTAGCTGTTTCATTCCGGGGGTTAGCATTTGTATCACTAGGTAGACTTCCCGGTTTTCTTTCACCTATTAACCTTGCTAGGTTACTTACTTCTTGTTCCAGATTTTGAATAGAAGCTTGTTGATTTCTAAATGCTTGAGCATTTTGTTCATTTGTTTGTTTCTGAGATGTGAAAAACTGTGTTTGAGTTTCAACTAGCTTCGTCATCATATCTTCTAAATTCGGCTTTTTATCATCGGTTTGTTGTGGTGGTTTGTTTTGAAAATTCGGTCTTTGCTGATTGTAAGTATTATTGGATACTTGTTGATTGCTAGGACCTTGTTGGTTGTTGTATGGAATATTTCGGTTATAATTCTGGTTTTGATTGTAAATCGGTCTTGGCGGTTGATAATTATTCTGATAATTATTTCCAGGCCT
Organism: Rutidosis leptorrhynchoides; assembly: GCF_046630445.1. NCBI lineage: Eukaryota > Viridiplantae > Streptophyta > Magnoliopsida > Asterales > Asteraceae > Rutidosis > Rutidosis leptorrhynchoides. Next base: position 114,269,328 of record NC_092338.1, read on the forward strand.
TTGGTTTATGTATGAAATATTCTCTCTTTGTTCCATTGTTAATTCAATACTGAGACAATCTTTTGTCAAATGTGGTCCTCCACACTGCTCACAACTAATTCGTATTGAGTGAATATCCTTAGTCATCTTTTCCATTCGTCTCTCCACAGCATCTATCTTTGCGGAAATGGAATCTAAGTCATGGCTAGAATCAGCTCTAGCTGCTTTAGATGATCTAACGATATCTTTTTCTTGGTGCCACTCATGTGAGTGGGAAGCAGTATTATCAATAATTTTGTAAGCATCAGTTTCGGTTTTCTTCATAATAGAACCACCAGCTGCTATATCTATGTCTTTTCTTGTAGTGATGTCGCATCCTCGGTAGAATATTTGTACTATTTGACAGGTGTCTAAACCATGTTGCGGACATCCTCTTAATAACTTTCCATATCTTGTCCACGCCTCATATAGAGTTTCATTTGGTTTCTGTGTGAACGTAACAATTTCTGCTTGAAGTCTTACGGCTTTAGATGCAGGAAAGAATTGTTTAAGAAATTTGTCAATTAAAACGTCCCATGTATCGATCGCCCCTTCAGGTAACGATTCCAACCAATCTTTGGCTTCTCCCTTTAAAGTCCAGGGAAATAACATGAGATATATCTGTTCATCCTCCACTTCTCGGATTTTAAATAGTGTGCAGATCCTATTAAAGGTACGTAGATGTTCATTTGGATCTTCCTTCGGCGCACCACTAAATTGGCATTGATTAGTCACCATGTGTAGAATTTGTCCTTTGATTTCATAATCTGGCGCATTAATGTCTGGATGAGTAATTGCGTGACCTTGGCCAGTGCGTTTAGCTCTCATTCGGTCTTCCATACTTAAAGGTTCCAGATTCTCCATAATTGAATTTGTTGAATCGGTATCACTAGATGATTCTGATTTAATGGTTCGTTCCTTAACAATCTCTGTTTGAATGATTGGTGGCTCCGGAGGAAAGTTTAGTGGTTCAGGATCTACGAACCGTTCCTGAATATTTTCTGGATTCTCAATTGTGATGTTGGGTTCAAAAAATGGATTATCGGAAATTTGAACTGAAGTACTTGGTTGACTAGATGACGATTCTAAAGAAAAATCAACGGCGGTTATATTTGTTAAACGATGTCTTGATCTAGTTACAGGTGGTGAACGTACAAAAGGTGATGAACGTCTTGCTCGGTGCATTCACTGAATATCCTATTAGTTTTAAAAAGGAAAGAAAAATTATAATAAGTTATCCAATCAATAGACTTTTCTGATTTTGCCCACGTTTTGAATAGCCAAAAGATGCAGCAGAGGGGCAGGATTCGTTTGGTCTCAATATAATTGAGGACTGTTTGGCTCCAATAACCCGGTCCACGTACAAATCCAACTATTACTACGAACCAGAAAATTTTGATGTCTATTAATTTAACCACTTAAAATAAATTTTCGTAATTTTAAGAAATTTAGATAAGAAGTAGAAAAAAAATTCTAAGTCCTAAAAACTAGAATAACGAGAAATAAAAGAGAAAAAGAGTTCGTCGAAAAAGGTCGAAAAAGAAAAAAAAAATGGTTGAAAAATAAAAGGTGACGGAAAAATAAAAGAAACTTATAAAAACTTAAAAATACTTGACTAACCTAACCTTATTACTACAACTAACTTAAAATTATAATCGCAAATTGAAATTATTAATTGGAATGATAATTGATACATAGTAAAAGGTCTAAAAATATTAAAGCTTACAGGAAAAACTAAATTCCAAATAGAAATAACTTAAAAAGAAACTAAAACTTAAAAAGGCGTCGCAAAATTCTAAAGTACCTAAATCTTAGTCTAAAGAAAAAGAACTTAAGGAATTCTACGGCAAAGCCTAAAAATCTAGGAGTAAAAATAACTATAGCAAAAACTAAGTTTAAAATTAAATATGAGCTAAAAAATACAAATATTACGCTACAACGATTAAAAAGGGACAAAATATAAAAATATACAAAAAGTTGTAAAAATTACAATTTTTATAAAAATATTATTTTTATATTATTTATTTAATAAAACTACTAATTTTACAATTTAATAAAACTAATTAATACTAAATACATAAATTAAATAAAAAGTAAAAATAAAAATAAAACTAATAATAATAATAATAATAATAATTAGGTTTAAATAATAATTATAATTAATTAAAACCGTAATTAATGCTGAATTAGGGCTTCTTTGTCGCCTGTCAGAAAGACTCTGCGAGTCGCGACATTTATTGCATCAAACCCCGCGAGTCGCGGGGTTCCAGAATTCAGCTGACAGGTTTGAAATTTTACGCGTTTTTCTTTATTTTTTTTTTATTTATTTTCTGTTTTTAAATAAATAAAAGATTTTAAAATAAACCTTATATTTTTATAAAATAAAATAAAAATAAAGAAACTTATAAAACTTAAATATTTAACAAAATCTTAAAAAAAAATACTTATATTTTTGTTTTTCTTTTTATATTTTTGAATAATTAAAACGTATTTTTACAAAAGCGAATTTTAATAAAAGTAAACAAAAAATCTTTTTTTTTTTTTTTTATATTAGCGTTGCGCTTCCGGCGTTTAAGAGGTCCCCGGCAGCGGCGCCAAAAATACTTGATGTCATGCGAGGTGTATATAAAATAGTTTATATTTTACTAGGAAAAACTATTAAATACGATACAATTTTACACAAGATATTTATTTATTTATAGAATGGATATACTTAAACCTTGCTACAACACTTATAGGCAGTGTACCTAATCGTTCAGTAGTGTAGTTTTTAGTAAGTCCGGTTCGTTCCACAGGGAAATCTTTAAACAAAGCTCAACGCTATATTAGTTTACTTTTATTAAAAATACAAATATATATATAAGTAATATTATTATTATAAAGGGGGGTTTTTACCGTTTAATGACCGGTTTGTCGATTTTAAGACTTTAGTCGCAGTTAAAACCTAATGTAAAATATAAAATAAATACAAGACTTAAATTAAAGCGTAAAGTAAATAACGATAATGAAATTGCGAATAATAAAAATGCGATAAAATAAAATTGCGATAATTAAAAAGTACGATAATTAAAAGTGCGATTAAATAACAATAAATAAAAGTGCGATAATTAGAAGTGCAATTAAATATAAAATAAAGGAAATTAAATATGAAATAAAAGAATTATGCTTATTTAAACTTCCGTAATCATGATGTTTGACGTGTTGATTTTAGTTTTATGCCCATGGGTTAATTGTCCTTTGTCCTGGATTATTTAATATGTCCGTCTGGTTTTTGTCCATAACAGTCCATCAGTCATAAATATAAAGTGCGAGTGTCCTCATCAAATTATTCTTATACCCGAAGTTAAATATTCCAACTAATTGGGGATTCGAATTGTAACAAGGTTTTAATACTTTGTTTAATGAATACACCAGGTTATCGACTGCGTGTAAACCAAGGTTTTACTACTTTGTTAACAATTACACCAATTACCCTTGAATGTAATTTCACCCCTGTTTTAATTATTCTAGTGGCTATTAATCCATTCCCGTGTCCGGTTAAATGAACGATTATTCGTACATATAAATACCCCGCCCATCGTGTCCGATCGAGTGTATATGGTAATTTATAGGGACGCCCAATTGTAAATCTTTATATTAACATTAACAAACTTTCATTTAGTTAAACAAATATAAAGCCCATTAATAGCCCATAGTCTAATTTCCACAAGTGTCGTTCTTTTGTCCAAACCCCAATTATGGTACAAAGCCCAATTACCCAATTTTAGTAATTAGCCCAACATCATGATTACTTCGTTTTAAATAAGCATAATAATAACTTAGCTATGAGACATTAATGTAAAAAGGTTGAACATAACTTACAATGATTAAAAATAGCGTAGCGTTACACGGACAGAATTTCGACTTACACCCTTACAAATTCGCTAACATACCCTTATTATTAGAATTAAAATTAAAATTAAAATATAAATTATATATATATAAATTTTACGTATAGATAGAGAGATAGAGAAATAGAATATTGAATATGAAATTTTGATCAGAATTCGGTTTGCTTTATAGCCAGAGTTGAAATTTGGGGCTCCGCGGCTCGCGGCAAAATCCCCTTCAAACTCCGCGAGTCGCGGAGGTTAATTTTACAGCTCAGTCCTTGGAGTTTCTCTGCCGACGGTTTTTTTATTTATAAATATAATATATATATAATTAATATAATTAATTATATATTATATTATATTTATATGCATAGTTAACTTGTAATTTTTAGTCCGTTGCGTCGAGCGTTAAGAGTTGACTCTGGTCCCGGTTCCGGATTTTCGAACGTCCTTGCGTACAATTTTATATTTTGTACTTTGCGTTTTGAATCTTGTACTCTTGTGATTTCGAGACGTTTCTTATCAATAATTGGAACCTTTTTGATTGTCTTTTGTACTTTTGAGCTTTTTGGTCGTTTGCGTCTTCAATTCGTCGAATCTGTCTTTTGTCTTCACCTTTTATTATTTAAACGAATATCACTTGTAAATAGAACAATTGCAACTAAAAGCTTGTCTTTCTTGAGGAATAATGCTATGAAATATATGTTCGTTTTTAGCATTATCAGTAACACCCCGTTTTCCTAAACATGATGCTCGGGGTATCAATTGAAGTCTAAGAATGATTAATTAATGTTTTGGATGTAATTAGTTGACCACGTTGGACTTTGGGATGTTTTAAAAGTGAAATTGGAGAAAATCAGGTAAACTGTCGAGTTCGGGTGTGTTTTATCGCGTTCTGGTCTGTCGTGATCCGTGACAAACATGACCGAAACGTGACAACTTCTGATACATGGTTTCTGTCTTTCTGTCGCGTTTGAGTATTGTTTATCGCGTCCTGGTGTCGTGAAACGCGATAAAGTGTCACGAAACGCGACAAATGTCGCTGTAATGTCATTTTTGACCCATTTTAATGGAATCTTTTGAGGGTTTTTTGGTAAATTCACATGTGGACGAGTTTTATACCCCAAATCAGTTCCAATGCTTATCTTATCACCATTTTCACATCCAAACACTCTCATCTTCAAAGTTTAGAGAGAGAGGGAGATTCTAGAGAGAGATTTGGAGTATTGATGAAGAAGAAGCTTGAATCGATCAAAGGTGCGAGTGATAAGGTTGTTCTTTTCGTTCTTGGCTACGTTTTGATTGTTATGGTAAATTCTAAATCCGAATTTCATTGTTTGATTTGAGATTTCATGTTAGGGTTTTGAGATTGTTATTTGTAAAACCCATTTAGATGATGAAGGGGGTTTATGGAAACTCACTATTTTGATATTTTGCGGGTTTTGGGTTGGTTAATGATTTAAGCATGTTTAAGGTTTGTAAGTAGGGTATAATCACTAGTATTAGTGATTTTAGGAGTGTTGGAACTTGTAAGACCCATTTGGGGGTAAAATGGGTGAATTTAGGTTATGTTGAGATAAGGAAAACCCTAATAGCTATGACCTAGGGTTTGGCCATGTGAATTGAAGTTGTAAGTGTTAAATTGTGTTGATTAGTCACTAATACACTTGTAAATGATGGAAGAATTGTAAATGGGTCATGTTTGGCTAAAATGGTATGTATAAGTGTTGAAATGGGTCAAATGAGTTAAGGTTGACCTAATTGGGTGAAATGGGTATGAAATACCCTAAGTTTGTGTTAATTGGTGTTAGTAGACTTACATCACTAGTTTTAGTAATTAAAGATGAGTCTTGGCTATTTATGGGCGGTTTTGGGTGTAAGTGAGTTATTTAATGCTTTTGGGTCATTAAATGCTTGAGAGTGAGTATTGTGGTTAATTCCACAAGTTGTGTATTGAATTTGTACTTATGTATTAGGTACCTTGCTCGAAGCATATGGAAGTGCTAAATCACCACCGATGTGATAAGGTGAGTGGAGTAATTATATGTATGTGTATATGACGTGTTTATTTGTGGGTGTTATGGTATGAACCATCGAGCCGGTAGTACCATAACATGTGTGCGATAAGATGTGAACTACGAGCCGGTAGCATCGAGTGTGAACCACGAGCCGGTAGCACTATAAACTAAGATGTGAACCACGAGCCGGTAGCATCGAGTGTGAACCACGAGCCGGTAGCACTATAAACTAATATGTGAACCACGAGCCGGTAGCATCGAGTGTGAACCACGAGCCGGTAGCACTATAAAAGAGTATGACTCAAATGCGTAGTGGCGTGAATCAAGGAGCCGGTAGTGTCATAGCATTACGTATGGTGTGAACCACGAGCCGGTAGCACCATAGCGTTTATGGTTAACCATATGGTATTGTGTATGTGTTGTAGTGTAGCATATTATATTGTTTGAGTATATGCTATTGGTTATGCTAGCTTGCGATATTGGAGGTTTTTAGCTTGATACTTGAGATGGTTTGCTAATTATGTTGCTAGCATGTATGCGGTATGTGAGTAAGTGTATGCAAGTAGGTACATTATATATGTATATGTATAATTATTGCATTCACTAAGCATTAAGCTTACCCCTCTCGTTGTTTACCTTTTTACATGTATTGTGTTTGCGAAGTTAGCTAGTCGTTAGACTAGACGCGTAGGAGCGCTTGAGCTCGATGGGGTAGCTTTTGGAGTTTTGGACGCGGATTGGGGATTTGATAGTCCCCGGGATTATGCTCTTAGTATCGGGTTGGGTTATTGTATACTAACCTGTATTTCTTCTGTTCGGGTCATTATTACAAATGATTTTGTAAAGTGTAATTTGGGTACCAAGGGTCATGATATATTGTTAAACGTATCATTACGATGTTATGTTTTGATTAAAACATAGTTGAAAATGTATTGTATTAATGGGACCTAACTTATAAAAAAAAATGTGCTCCGTTTTTGGTTAAACAGATTGGGGTTGTTTCAAGTGGTATCAGAGCATAGTCTAAGGGAATTAGGTGACCTTGGAATAGGTGCCTAGTCTTAGACTTTTTGACGGATGTGCGTTATTTGCGGGACTTGTAGGAATACGGGTCGGATTGAGATTTGTTAGTGCCTTAGAGTAGGTGACTAACTAGGACTTGTGTTTGTCCAATGTGGGATTATGTGGGGCCTTATTTTGTGAGAAAATGTGTGCCTTAGATAGCTAGTGCCTAATATAAGTAGGCGGACTTGAACGTTGTTTAGTGATAGTCACCTAGGTTGTAGGTTGACTTGTGTTGCGGTGTACTTGTGTATACTTATTATTATATTGTATATATGTGTATATATATACAGGTATCAAATTGTTCGGTGTCCTAGGAATGAATCTATTGGGTAGATTCTAATATTTGACGGTTTTGAGTGATCAAGTTCGCGGTAAGGACTTTGGTCATTCGGGTACTAGGAATTATCGCGTGTTATCTTGTGTGAATGTTGCGTCAGTCCGGGTAAAGTACTTTGTGTGACCATGTGAAAATGGTAAGGTACGCATTTGTAATAGTGACCGATCACCATTATTACGAATGTGTATCTTAACACCAAGCATGACATGATGAGTACCGTGCGGAGGAAACGTGACATGGTTGGGGTAGAATCGGGACTAGTTAGGAATCTTTTATTGGTTCCTAGGATATAGTGGTCTCGAGTGATGTGTTTATTGTCACATCGGGTTCTTGTGTGAGTCGGGAAGTGTTACGGTGGTTTCGGTTAACTAAGGTGAGTGAGCAACTCACGAGTTTGGTGCGTGCTTAGTCACACTAAGTAGTGGGTGCACTGTCGAAATGGCCATTGGTTGTAGTTACCCATCGTAACTTGGATGATCGATTAATTTATACTTCGAGGACTTGAATTCCGCAATGGGATGCAACAAGTCTAATGATTGTGGTATTGGGTTACACTCGGTAGAGCGTGTTTGGTTAGAGAATCGTGTAAGGATTCTAATGGTGAGTCGCCTTGGAATTGGCGAATCGGGGAGTCTTCGGGTCGTTAAACTCATGGGAGTGGGACCCATATGACATTGGTCGCGTTAGTGTGTTGTAGATTATAGGGTAACATTCCTAATGGAATACCCCTTGTAGTAGTGGTTTTATCGAGGTGTGGAAGGATGTAAGACTTGGTGTTTCCAAGCATCTCCTTATTGTTGGATGAAAGGTTTCGTTAGGCTATATCGTTTTGGCCTTGTGGAAATTGTGGGTAGCGTGTGATCGCTAGAAACTTTCGAGAAGACAATAAACCGTAAGGTTTGTCGGTTAGGTATGACTTTGGGTTATTATTGTGGTGAGATGGGTGACATCGGGTGTATGGAACCTAAAGATCGAGTTTCTAAAATTCGGTAGATTGTGGTGGGAGTCTACATGACACTACGTCAGGTGCCTCTTTACCTGCTAGTGTAATGTCTAACTCCAGTAGTGGTATGATCACTTTGTGCTTAGGGTGCCCGTGAGATACCCTTGGAAGCAGCGGATATTATATAGTGATTGACGGGTGATAGTAATTCGACGGTTGCGAAAGTCAAAGTTTAAGAGCATTTTGGTAAACACTTCTTGGGAAGTGACGGATGAGCGAATCTTGTTGCTTTTAAGTGTTAGACGAGTAAAGATGACCGGTGAGCCGGTGCCGGACTTAAGGGTCGGTTAGACCGAAGGTTATGATGAAGTGTTGATATTACGATCGATGCAACTATTGTGTCAGATTGGTCACTCTTCTCCATGAGAGTGATCGATTGTTGGTAAAGGTTCGTTGAGTGGAAGGTCGGGTGATCTCGACCGAGATGCACGACTGATTTATCTGGGTGACATATGCTTAGGCATAAAGACGTATGTGGGACTTTGGTGGAGTTCTCTTTGCGAACTATTAAGGCAGTCGATTGTGACTTGTGGTATGAAGGTGCGAAGTCGTCGCGTGTACGACATCCCTGGTAATTTTGTACGACGGCTCTGAGAGCCTAAAGTGAATTTGCAGTGATTCGGTGTTTATGATCAGTGATGAGAATGATCATGTGTGTTGTGAAATGGTAATTCTGCGGGATGTTATCATCTTTACGGTAAGAATGTAGAGCTAAATCCTAAGTGGGGGAGTTTTACTGCCGCCCGAGGGGGCTCCGGTGGTGTTATGTATAGTGAAGTGTCAGTGTGTACCGTGCTAAGCCTCAATAGGTATTCGGAGTTCCTAACAAGGAAGAGTGACGAGTTGTTGATGTTGACTCGAGATCATGCATTACGATTGTGAGTTACATTTCCGGAATGTTATGTGTGAAGATTGTGATGATGGGATCGAAGGAAGTGTAAGTCTTCTTGTGTAAGGTGGTCGTGTAGTACCAGAGTGCGGTATGAGACTAAATGTGAAGTTTGAGATATCGGAGTGAGAGAATGTAACTGTCATTTCGGGTGCTCTCGTGATGTAATTTTGGGTTGGTGTGAAACCCAGATAGTACTGTTGAGTAGGTACGGGTTCAATTTGGGGATGTATATTGTATTTTCCCTTTCGGGAAACGTGGTCGTGAAAATTGTCAGTGGATTATTCCACTTTATGAATGATTGTGAGGCGGGGAGTGTCAGCTCCGATTGTCTCACATCGAGGCAGGCGGATGTTGTTTGTTTCCGAGAGTGTGTTCCCTAGTGATGTGACCCGTTGGTTTCATGGAAATGTCAAGGCCATCCTTAATGGACGGTCTAGGTAGGAGGATTCACCCGACGTTGGTGAATATTTTGTGGATCGTGTGGCAAATTGCGAATTTGTTGTGATGATAATTCGCTGTTGACGGGATTCAAGTATATGAATAGTCTCCATGCTGGTACTAGGAAGCCGTCTTGTGTGGTTGTGTTGTAGGGTTTGGAGGAAAAACTTTGTGTCCTTAGTGTGATTATGTGGTGATACCGAAATTCCTTCGTTGACGGAATGACCCGGTGGTGGAGACGAGGAAGTGGGTTCTTGATTAGGAGGACATTCGTGGTTGACCGGTCGAGTGATGTATTTATGAACCAATGAAGTACGGAGTTTAATGAGGTATAAATCCTTCTCGGTTTGGAGTAATGCAAGACTTGGTTCACGGCGTAGTGGATCTAGTATATCGCGTTGGGCGATATAGTTATGGATGTAGCTTGTTGCGAGATTTAGTCGAGAGAACTTGAAGGGTTAATGGAGTTTTTCGTATTTTGACGTTGAGTGCAAGAGATACCGCTGGTTGCTTTAATGCAAGTTTGTGATTATTAGCATTGTACTTGGTATGGGTATGCTAAGGAGTTGATATCTCGGTACGAGATTAGTTGAGTTTTTCCAATGTGTGGAATTGAGCAAGTGTTAGTGCTCGGATTTGTGGATTTTGATAAATCGCGGGTGACGATTTAGTTGTTGAAGGTGACTCTTTGAAAGGAATTACTTAGAGGAGTTAGGAGAATACAAGGTGAATCTGTGTATTCTAGGTGATCGTTATAGACTTCGGATGTTGTGTGTTGTACGTCTCGGAATGCGTGCAAATGTGTATTTAGTTAATGGATTAATCTTCGGGTTAATGAGTAATGTGGTTGAAGTCAGATCGAAACGTTTGTTTGAGGACCATAGAGTGCGGCTCCGATCGGTTAAGTGACTAGGATCACGAGGACGTGATCGAATTTAAGTGGGGGAGAGTTGTAACACCCCGTTTTTCTAAACATGACGCTCGGGGCATCAATTGAAGTCTAAGAATAATTAATTAATGTTTTGGATGTAATTAGTTGACCACGTTGGACTTTGGGATGTTTTAAAAGTGAAATTGGAGAAAATCAGGTAAACTGTCGAGTTCGGGTGTGTTTTGTCGTGTTCTGGTCTGTCGTGATCCGTGACAAACATGACCGAAATGTGACAACTTCTGATACATGGTTTCTGTCTTTCTATCGCGTTTGAGTATTGTTTGTCGCGTCCTGGTGTCGCGAAACGCGATAAAGTGTCGCGAAACACGACAAATGTCAGTGTAATGTCATTTTTGACCCATTTTAATGGAATCTTTTGAGGGTGTTTTGGTAAATTCACATGTGGACGAGTTTTATACCCCAAATCAGTTCCAATGCTTATCTTATCACCATTTTTACATCCAAACACTCTCATCTTCAAAGTTTAGAGAGAGAGGGAGATTCTAGAGAGAGATTTGGAGTATTGATGAAGAAGAAGCTTGAATCGATCAAAAGTGCGAGTGATAAGGTTGTTCCTTTCGTTCTCGGCTATGTTTTGATTGTTATGGTAAATTCTAAATCCGAATTTCATTGTTTGATTTGAGATTTCATGTTAGGGTTTTGAGATTGTTATTTGTAAAACCCATTTAGATGATGAAGGGGGTTTATGGAAACTCACTATTTTGATATTTTGCGGGTTTTGGGTTGGTTAATGATTTAAGCATGTTTAAGGTTTGTAAGTAGGGTATAATCACTAGTATTAGTGATTTTAGGAGTGTTGGAACTTGTAAGACTCATTTGGGGGTAAAATGGGTGAATTTAGGTTATGTTGAGATAAGGAAAACCCTAATAGCTATGACCTAGGGTTTGGCCATGTGAATTGAAGTTGTAAGTATTAAATTGTGTTGATTAGTCACTAATACACTTGTAAATGATGGAAGAATTGTAAATGGGTCATGTTTGGCTAAAATGGTATGTATAAGTGTTGAAATGGGTCAAATGAGTTAAGGTTGACCTAATTGGGTGAAATGGGTATGAAATACCCTAAGTTTGTGTTAATTGGTGTTAGTAGACTTACATCACTAGTTTTAGTAATTAAAGATGAGTCTTGGCCATTTATGGGCGGTTTTGGGTGTAAGTGAGTTATTTAATGCTTTTGGGTCACTAAATGCTTGAGAGTGAGTATTGTGGTTAATTCCACAAGTTGTGTATTGAATTTGTACTTATGTATTAGGTACCTTGCTCGAAGCATACGGAAGTGCTAAATCACCACCGACGTGATAAGGTGAGTGGAGTAATTATACGTATGTGTATATGACGTGTTTATTTGTGGGTTTTATGGTATGAACCATCAAGATGGTAGTGCCATAACATGTGTGCGATAAGATGTGAACCACGAGCCGGTAGCATCGAGTGTGAACTACGAGCCGGTAGCACTATAAACTAAGATGTGAACCACGAGCCGGTAGCATCGAGTGTGAACCACGAGCCGGTAGCACTATAAACTAAGATGTGAACCACGAGCCGGTAGCATCGAGTGTGAACCACGAGCCAATAGCACTATAAAAGAGTATGACTCAAATGCGTAGTGGCGTGAACCAAGGAGCTGGTAGCGTTATAGCATTACGTATGGTGTGAACCACGAGCCGGTAGCACCATAGCGTTTATGGTTAACCATATGGTATTGTGTATGTGTTGTAGTGTAGCATATTATATTGTTTGAGTATATGCTATTGGTTATGCTAGCTTGCGATATTGGAGGTTTTTAGCTTGATACTTGAGATGGTTTGCTAATTATGTTGCTAGCATGTATGCGGTATGTGAGTAAGTGTATGCAAGTAGGTACATTATATATGTATATGTATAATTATTGCATTCACTAAGCATTAAGCTTACCCCTCTCGTTGTTTACCTTTTTACAGGTATTGTGTTTGCGAAGTTAGCTAGTCGTTAGACTAGATGCGTAGGAGCGCATGGGCTCGATGGGGTAGCTTTTGGAGTTTTGGACGCAGATTGGGGATTTGGTAGTCCCCGGGATTATGCTCTTAGTATCGGGTTGGGTTATTGTATACTAACCTGTATTTCTTGTGTTCGGATCATTATTACAAATGATTTTGTAAAGTGTAATTTGTGTACCAAGGGTCATGATAAATTGTTAAACGTATCATTACGATGTTATGTTTTGATTAAAACAGAGTTGAAAATGTATTGTATTAATGGGACCTAACTTATAAAAAAAAATGTGCTCCGTTTTTGTTTAAACGGATTGGGGTTGTTTCACCTGTACTGTGGCTATGTTTGAAGCAAGAAAGGCACGAAATTCCTCTTCGCTCATATTCAAGGTGTGTCGAGTAGTCGGTGCCATTTCTTTCAAAATAGTCAAATGAAACAATTTAATCATACAAAATATTAAGAGTAGTCAATAGTATCTCGTAGCACAATATGAACTCATTTATAAAAGCTTTTTCTTCATATTAGCATTTTATAATTTTAAATTCGCGTACTACCTACCCGTTAAGTTCATACTTAGTAGCTAATATACAATTCAACTACTACAATTCCATATGAAAAACTGATTATAATAATATATCACATACAAATATTCTTCAAACTTACAACTTCGCTATATTACATATAACATGAAATATAGTACACTATGATATAGGACAGTTTTGAAGATAAATCTAGTTAATACGCAAGTTGTTCAGCAAAGGAAATAAAGACACGTAATTCATAAGTCCAGAAACAAATCATGCATTCTGGTTTTACTAAGACGACTTCCCATCCTTGGTCTTGTAGAAAATAACCGTTATGACCATTAGCTAGGCAGCATGTTGTAATGTCGTCAAAAGGACGAGGGTTTCGTAATCTCCAACAGCCCCGTAATAATCTAAAAACCTTGTTTCTCACCCCAACTACTGAATCCGTCACTTGTGGGAAAGTTTTATTTAAAAGCTGCAATCTGATGTTCTTTTTCTCACTTTGGTAAGAAGCGAACATCACTAACCCGTAAGCATAACATGCTTCTTTATGTTGCATGTTAGAAGCTCTTTCTAATTCATGAAATCCTATGTTGGGATATGTTGAGTCAAAATAGGTTCTTAACCCGTAGTGTAAAATTGCATTTGGGTTCCCCGCATTTAACGCTTTAAAGAAAACACGGCGTAACTTAAAGTCTCCCCAATGTGATATACCCCACCTATCAAACGAAAGCCTTTTATAAACTAACGCATTTCTGGAAAGTCTTTCAAATGTTTGACAAGTTAATTTCGCCATAACTAAATGTGCTGATGAATTCTGACCGACTCTAGACAAGATTTCCTCAATCATATCCTCTGGTAGGTCTTCTAAAATATTCGGTTGTCTACCCTTAACGTCCATTTTGTTTTTATATTGTAAAATAGACAAGGATTAGATTCGTAATAACAAACAATACAAGCAATTTTTACATAGAACATAAAAGTACAAGCACACTACAATACATTTATTACACAACATGCTCACACCCCTTTAATCTGAATCACTGGTTTCTTCTTCTTTGGACTTGGTTCTTTTTCCTAATCTTCTAGGGATATATGATGTTCCTCTAATACGAGTCGTCATTTTCCACATTGGTTTAGAAAAACCTGGTGGTTTAGAGGTTCCCGGGTTATTGTCATGATATTGAAAATACGGGTGTTGACGCTACATATAAAGTTCATCGGGGTCGGAATCAGATTTCTCTATTTTGATGCCTTTTCCCTTATTATTTTCTTTTGCCTCATTAAATTGGGTCGAGGTAATTTCTATAACATCATCGGAATCCTCATCAGGATCCGATTCATCGAAAAATTGGTAATTTTTCCAATATTTTGCTTCCTTAGCGGAAACACCATTGACCATTATTAACTTTGGTCCATTGGTTGAGAATTTTCTTTTATTTGACCGGTTTTCTGTGGTTCCTACTATTCCCCCTCCGGAACCTCTTCTTTTTCCGGTTCCTCTTCTTCTGGTTTCTCTTCTTCCGGTTCCTCTTCTTCCGGTTCCGTTTCCTCTTCTTCCGGTTCTTCGGGAACTTGTAAATCTTGCCAATATATATTCGACTCTTCGTTATTATTAGGTGAGTCAATGGGATTTGTGCTAGAGGTAGACATCTATCACACAATATCAAACATGTTAAGAGATTAATATATCACATAATATTTACATGTTAATAATATATAGTTTCCAACAAAAATGTTAAGCAATCATTTTTAAAGAAAACACGGTCGAAGTCCAGACTCACTAATGCATCCTAACAAACTCGATAAGACACACTAATGCAAATTTTCTGGTTCTCTAAGACCAACGCTCGGATACCAACTGAAATGTCCCGTTCATATTGATTATAAACGTTCCATATTAATTGATTTCATTGCGAGGTTTTGACCTCTATATGAGACGTTTTTCAAAGACTGCATTCATTTTTAAAACAACCATAACCTTTATTTTATCAATAAAGGATTTAAAAACATTACGTAGATTATCAAATAATGATAATCTAAAATATACTGTTTACACACGACCATTATATAATGGTTTACAATAAAAATATATTACATCGACATATGTTTCTTGAATGCAGTTTTTACACAATATCATACAAACATGGACTCCAAATCTTGTCCTTATTTTAGTATGCAACAGCGGAAGCTCTTAGTATTCACCTGAGAATAAACATGCTTTAAACGTCAACAAAAATGTTGGTGAGTTATAGGTTTAACCTATATATAACAAATCGTAACAATAGACCACAAGATTTCATATTTCAATACACATCCCATACATAGAGATAAAAATCATTCATATGGTGAACACCTGGTAACCGACATTAACAAGATGCATATATAAGAATATCCCCATCATTCCGGGACACCCTTCAGATATGATATAAATTTCGAAGTACTAAAGCATCTGGTACTTTGGATGGGGTTTGTTAGGCCCAATAGATCTATCTTTAGGATTTACGTCAATTAGGGTGTCTGTTCCCTAATTCTTAGATTACCAGACTTAATAAAAAGGGGCATATTCGATTTCGATAATTCAACCATAGAATGTAGTTTCACGTACTTGCGTCTATTTTGTAAATCATTTATAAAACCTGCATGTATTCTCATCCCAAAAATATTAGATTTTAAAAGTGGGACTATAACTCACTTTCACAGATATTTCCTTCCTCGAAAATAAGACTTGGCCACGGATCGATTCATGAACCTATACAAATATGTACATATATATCAAAGTATGATCAAAATATAATTACAACCATTTTTATTATGTTTTAAAGATTTGAGTGTATTAAGTCAGCCGTCCTCGTTAATAACCTACAACTAGTTGTCCACAGTTAGATGTACAAAAATAAATTGATATATATTATCTTGAATCAATCCATGACCCAGTGTATACAGGTCTCAGGCTAGATCACAACTCAAAGTATATATATTTTTGGAATCAACCTCAACCCTGTATAGCTAACTCCAACATTACTGCATATAGAGTGTCTATGGTTGTTCCAAATAATATATATACATGGGTCGATATGATATGTCAAAACATTTGCATACGTGTCTATGGTATCCCAAGATTACATAATATATTAGAATACATGTATAATACAATATAAGTTAGCTAGGATATGATTTGTATAGATTTGTTAAACATTTCCCGTAGCTAAAAAGATCAAAAATATCCAATCTTGTTTTACCCATAACTTCTTCATTTTAAATTCGTTTTGAGTGAATCAAATTTCTATGGATTCATATTGAACTCTAATTTAAGAATCCAAATAGAAAAAGTATAGGTTTATAGTCAAAAATTTAAGTTACATGTCAATTACTAAAGATGTAGTCATTTTCGTCGAAAGAACGACATCTTGATGACCATTTTGAAAAACATACTTTCATTTTGAGTTTAACCAAGATTTTTGGATATAGTTTCATGTTAATATGAAAAATCATTTTCCCAGAAGAACAACTTTTAAATCAAAGTTTATCATAGTTTTTAATTATCCAAACCAAAACAGCCCCCGGGTTCATTACGACGGCGTATATCCGATTTTATGGTGTTCATCGTGTTTTCAGGTTTTAAATCATTAAGTTAGCATATCATATAGATATAGAACATGTGTTTAGATGATTTTAAAAATCAAATTAGAAGGATTAACTTTTGTTTGCGAACAAGTTTAGAATTAACTAAACGATGTTCTAGTGATTACAAGTTTAAACCTTCGAATAAGATAGCTTTATATGTATGAATCGAATGATGTTATGAACATCATTACTACCTCAAGTTTTCTGGATAAAACCACTGAACATGAGAAAAATGTATCTAGCTTCAAAGGATCCTTGGATGGCTTGAAAGTTCTTGAAAGAGAATCATGACACGAAAACAGTTCAAGTAAGATTTTCACTCGAAATAAGATTGTTATAGTTGTAGAAATTGAATCAAAGTTTGAATATGAATATTACCTTGAATTAGAAAGATAACCTACTGTAAATAACAAAGGTTTCTTGATCTTAGATGATTACTTGGAATGGATTAGAAAGCTTGGAAGTAGACTTGCAAACTTGGAAGTATTCTTGATTTTTATGAAACTATACTTATGGAATTTATGAAGAACACTTAGAACTTGAAGATGGAACTTGAGAGAGATCAAATAGATGAAGAAAATTGAAGAATGAAAGTGTTTGTATGTGTTTTTGGTCGTTGGTATATGGATTAGATATAAAGGATATGTAATTTTGTTTTCATGTAAATAAGTCATGAATGATTACTAATATTTTTGTAATTTTATGAGATATTTCATACTAGTTGCCAAATGATGGTTCCCACATGTGTTAGGTGACTCACATGGGCTGCTAAGAGCTGATCATTGGAGTGTATATACCAATAGTACATACATCTAAAAGTTGTGTATTGTACGAGTACGAATACGGGTGCATACGAGTAGAATTGTTGATGAAACTGAACGAGGATGTAATTGTAAACATTTTTGTTAAGTATAAGTACTTTGATATGTGTCTTGAAGTCTTTCAAAAGTGTAAGAATACATATCAAAACACAACATGTATATACATTCTAATGGAGTCGTTAAGTCTTCGTTAGTCGTTACATGT
Source organism: Rutidosis leptorrhynchoides (assembly GCF_046630445.1). Taxonomy (NCBI): domain Eukaryota; kingdom Viridiplantae; phylum Streptophyta; class Magnoliopsida; order Asterales; family Asteraceae; genus Rutidosis; species Rutidosis leptorrhynchoides. Next base: position 114,287,074 of record NC_092338.1, read on the forward strand.
AAGTGTTGTTTTGAAACCTTTAAGTTAACGATCTCAATTAATGTTGTTAACCCAATGTTTATTATATCAAATGAGATGTTAAATTATTATATTATCCTGATATTATGATGTATGAATATCTCTTAATATGATATATACATTAAAATATCGTTACAACGATAATCGTTACATATAAGTCTCGTTTCGTAATTCTTGAGTTTAGTAGTCTTGTTTTTACATATGTAGTTCATTGTTAACACACTTAATGATATATTTAAATATCATTTTATCATGTTAAATATAGTGTATCAATATCTTAATATGATACATATATATTTAGTAGACGTTATCATAACGATAATCGTTATATATATCATTTCGAGTTTCTTAACTTAGTAATCTCATTTCTTATGTATATCACACATTGTTAATATACTTAGTGCGATACTTACTCATCATAATCTTATGTCAACCATATATATATGTCTATATATACCACAACATGTAGTTTTTACAATTTTGTAACGTTCGTGAATCGCCGGTCAACTTGGGTGATCAATTGTCTATATGAAACTTATTTCATTTAATCAAGTCTTAACAAGTTTGATTGCTTAACACGTTGGAAACATTTAGTCATGTAAATATCAATCTCAATTAATATATATAAACATAGAAAAGTTCGGGTCACTACATTTTCTGCGTGTTCCGTCTTCTCGTACTTCCACATATTTATTACACCTACATATTGTATAGATTATAGGGCTTGTAATTATCCCATTATATGAATGAAAGTTTTACTTGCTTTTTAAAAAAAATAAAAATATGTTAGTTCAGCTTTCGGGGGAAAAAAATTGTTAACGGGACCGCCTTATTACATTAAAAATTTAGAGCGCATTAAGGTTTTTTTTTTTTTTTTTTTTTTTTTTTTTTTTTTTTTGAGATGGGAATACTTTAAGTGTACACAATTGACTTTTTAAAATTTTTCTTTGTCAACTTTGAATGTAAATATTTTTATATAAGTATCTCTTCTGAGACCAACATTACATTATTTTATTTTTACCTTTTGTCATTGTTCATTATAAGGCAAATTCAAAAATAAAAGGTATAGATCTATGTACGTTCCAAAAAACCTTGATAAAACCATTCCCTATAGTTTTGCATTATTATGGTGTTGTAGAGGGCTAATGTGGTGGGAAAGGAGGTTCTCGTTGTATTGTTGTGGAGCAGACTACTTGTAAGATTTGTATGGCGTGGTAATATTTAGATGGTAGCTAAGTGAAAAAGTAAAAATAATAACCTATTGAATTATAAAAATAGATCTAACTAGTTCAAATAACGTTATAGATATCCCATGCCCACGCGGACATTGTGGGCATTTTAGCTTTTACCATGTCATAAAAACCACGCTCACTCGTAAGAGACACCCCTTTTTTACCAACATTCTAGTGGGCCTACTAGATCTCCTGGGTTGTGAGCTCGTTGAGACACACGAACAAATTATTTCTTTACTTAATTAAAGAAGGTTTCAGAGACAGAGGATCAAAGCAATGTAAAAGTAACGGAATGAGGCTACCGGATAGAGGGTTTTGTATGAATCAAATCTTGTTCGACAAGATCCTATATTAGATATATATCCTTTTAGAACCTATGTCGGAGCTGTAGCCGGTGCTATGGACTTTGACTTAAGTAGATAAAAATAATGAATATGATTGTGGCACTCCACTAGTCGGGTCTTGCAGGAAGCCGTCAAAGGGGATCGTATGTCATTTCAAAAGGACCCTTAGTTGACTTTGCCCACAAATAAATCGGAGTAAAAGTTCAATTTTATGAAAAAGGTAAGATATTTGGTTGCTTCATCTAGCTTTCATCTTTATGCTACATTGAGCAACATTGAACTTTTTCAGTAAGGATTTATTATTTAGTTTTTTTTTTTAAACGGTGTTTTGACATCGAATTTTCTCATTTGTCACTCATACACGCTAGCATGAAACTTTTCACACATCATCGCCGTATTTGGTACCCGCTGTGCTTTGGATTAAACCAAGTGGCTTGGGGCATACACATTTATCACCACAGCAGAATCCTTGAAAAAATCCCCCGGATTCGAACCTAACCCCACTAGGACCCATATCCAACACAAATCTTATATGTAACGACCCAACCCGTTATCCAACCAATTACGCAAAATATATTTTTTTTTATAACAGAAGGGTGCGCGGCGCGCACATGGCCTGACAGCCCGCTGTCCAAAATTTTCATTTTTTGATTAAAGATCTCCCACTTCCCGACACTTTTAGACTAGACGCTTTTCACAACATATTATAATATGTAAAACTAACACGTTTCAATAATAAAACAAGTTTTACGACACCGGGCCCACATCGGCCGTTTTACGACTTTCGTGCAAAATACAAGTTTTCGACTACATGAGTTTAAGTTCCAAACACAACTACGAGCATGATGTTTGGGGATAAATTACCCAATCCTAAGTCGAAACCAAAAGTAATCCAAGTAAGCATCAAAAGGGGAAATCATCTAATCCCGAGCATACCCTTGCCACGTCCGCCTCCGAACCTAAAAATGTAAACAACGAGAGGGTAAGCTAATGCTTAGTGAATGCAATACTTATACGCATACATACATAATTCAATCACTTTCATACACCTACACAAACAACGCAATATCATTAGCAAACCGCAATAATCGAATAATCATACGTACAACGTTAATAACACTTACACAACCCAATATACTCAATGTCGACATTCGACTCGATGGTGGCCGACGAAGAGCGGTAGGTCAAATACGTTAACCACTCACCACCCATCGCAACGCGTACGTGGCCGACGAAGAGTGGTAGGTCAAAATCATTAACCACTCACCACTACGCACCATGAGGCCGACGAAAAGTGCAACCGAAACGTTAACACTTACCTTAATCACAAGGATGACAGACGAAAAGCGAAACCGCTTACCATCCTACGATAAGTGGCTAACGAAGAGCGAATCCCCAAACGGATAACACTCACCACTTACCCCAACACACACATGTGGCCGACGAAGAGCGATAGGTCAAACATTAATCACTCACCACATAACCAAACACGCACATGTGACCGACGAAGAGCGATATGTCAAACATTAATCACTCATCACATGTCTCACTTCCAATTGTGGTCGACAAAGAGTCATTCCTTCCGGATATCACTCACCACATAACGCAAACCAAATATAGCCAACGAAGAGCTATCAATACGGATACCACTCACTATATTTTTCCCCGACCCAAATATGGCCCACGAAAAGCGTATCCTACCGGATAACACTTACCACGTTGCACGCAAGCAACCAAATTATATACATAAACGTATCAATATTCCACTCACCTCGGTTACTTGAAGAGCCAATCCCTTGAGCTCCTAATCGTCCAAATGTAAATCACCTAAGTAATTCACAACAAATAAGCTAAACACTCTAGCTTATACCCAAACACCAATAAGTGCAATATTGACCCATTTGCACTTACTTTCACTTTGACTAAGTCAAATCTCACCCGAAAACCCCCATAATCACAATCGACTTGTGATTATGTTCCAACAACTCATTTTACTCAAGGTTTCATCATCAAAACACATTACTTGCATCAATTTACACAAATTCCATTTTGACCTAATCTCAAGTCAAAACACCCATTTTGCAAGCTTACACAATTAATCACTTATAACCTAAGTTAACTAGTGATATTAACACCCGAACATGATTATCAACTAATCAATTTCATCATCCAACCCAAAATCCACCAACAATGGTTATCAACACCATTTACTAGCTCAATCACCCAATTATCAACCAGTGGGTTTACTCAAGAACACCCAAATCAAAACCCTAATTATGAACACTAATCATACAATGAAAACTCGGAGTTAAAACTTACCAATACTACCACAATATAGAAGGAGCGAGATGAACAACTTTAACACTCGAGCTTTCGATCGATTCAAGCTCCTTCTTCCCCAAATCTCCAAATCTCTCTCTAGAAATCTCTCTCTCTCTCTAGATGAAATGGGAGTGTTTGTGGATGTGAAATATGATCCAAAATTGGATCCCAAACTGATAATATGGCTACACATCCGGCCTCAAGTGAAAAGACCAAAATGCCCTTCATTTAACTCAAAATAGCAAAAAGCAGAATTCTGTCGCAGGAAAGGTGCGCGAAGTGCACCACTGCCTGTGCGCGGCGCGCACAAGCTAAAACCCAGCCTGTCAGTTTCTATTTATTTCAGTTTGATAATACAACGTTTGCGTACACCTGTACACTTGGGTTTAGTGTCTTACAACTCTCCCCCACTTAAATTGGATCACATCCCCGTGATCCTCGCCACTTAACTAACAGGACCCACACTCTATGGTCCTTTGACATATGTCCAAATTCGATGTCCACAACAATTCCCATAAATCCGAAGATTTCGCACAGCTCCCTTAGGCGACTTTACTCAAAAGTAACCCTTCCGATTTAAATCATCATCCGTGATTTACCAAATCTACCAAACCGAGCACTAAGTCTTGCTTCGTCCCCAAACCGAAACGAACTCATGCCTCGACCGCATAACATAAACAAACTAACATTCCAAATCTCGTACCAAGTTAGCAATCCCTTTAGCGTACCCTTAACATGTACATTGCTAAAGTAACAACACACCAATAGTATGGCTGACAAACAACACAATGGAGCCGACGAAAAGTGAATCCTCACGATTGGATACCACTTGCCCCACTTCCTCACGCGTATGTGGCCGATGAAAAGCGGTAGATCAAACGTTAACCACTTATCACTACGCAACAAGAGGCACAAAAGCGCATCCTTACGGATCACACTTACCTCTCCTCATACATGGCCAAACAAAAAGTGATTTCTAACGAAAAACGCATGCCACACACCAATAAGTAGCCAACGAAAAGCGAATCCTAACGGATAACACTTACTACTTATCACACTCCAACCGTGGCCAACGAAAAGTGAATCCTCACAATTGGATAGCACTTGCCACAATACATACAAACAAACTAAGTATATACGCATACTTAGACTCATTCCACTCGACTTGGAATCTCCCGCACACGAAATCATACGTATGCACAAACATCGATATCACGATCACGCAAAATATAACCTATATCACGCAGAGGTTCAAGAATACAATTCTCTAAAAGAGAAATTGACACATTATTCCTCAACTACGGGACCTTACCTTGCTCAACGAGCCCGCCCATTTACCTCTTAATGAGCTTAACCACTTTGCTACCTCGAGTAGTAATTCACATCCAAAACAATAAATACAATTTAACCAAAATTGTACTATACCACAAATCAACCAATCTAGGTCCCGACACTAACTCCTGATCTACCATGAGCATTATCCGAAGTCTCACACTAAAACCTCCTCGTGTGGGAGTGTAACTCCACCACTTGGAACTACGTTCCATAACCGCATCGCCATGGTAACATCATCCCACGATAGTTACCACTTTCCAAAATACGTGACCATGCTATCCATCGGTCGTAGTACCCGAATTCTCAAGAATTCATTTTGCACACTAGAAATTGACGTTCACCGTCACCCGTTGGCGTCATTCGAGCAACGACAAAAAGCCAACACAACGCGCACCTTGTACAACCGTACAATGCTACCGGAAGGTAGACTTTCTAACAATTGGGTTCACACGACCCATCACCACATCTTGCTCCAACTTTGAGCATACAAAGGATCTTAACCTATCCTTAATCACTTCGAACGAAGAGTTCATCACAAATTACACAAACTTTATTCTTGCAATCCTCCGATTGCCATAGCTTGTTAAAGTTCCACCAAGTCACTCATGTACCTAAGGGTTTCTCTCCGGTACCCTAAGTACAATGTAACCACAACATCGTCGGAGTCGAACATTACGCTTGTAGGTATGAAAGAGGCACCTGACCACGCGTCGCATAGACTCCACTACCAACATCCATCGAGACCGAAAGACTCGACTTCGTGGGTTCCATTTATCCGATGTCACCCATCACAACACTAAAGTGACCTTAAGTCATCCGTCCCCGACGAAACTCATGTTTCATCAATTACGACACAAAAGCGACTACGCGCTACCAAAACAACACCAAAGCCCATTCTCATGGCTTGGTAAAATCTTTCTCCCAACACTAAGGAATGCTTGGAAGCACCAAGTCTTACGCCCTTCGCCCGTCAATCCGACCATCATCATAGGGTATTTCCATAAGGAACGCCACCCTTCATTACACTACGCACTAACACAAATGCATCAAACAAAATCATAAGTACGTTTCAACAGAAATATCAAAAAGTACCTGAACATCGTCGTCAGGTTCTCATGCATCACCAACTAGTTTCGGTACGCCGACTTTCGGTGTCCCTCCTTTCGACAATTAAAACACGTAACCTTGTTAGACTTCGCATTCGTACATTCGCGCGACAAATGACTCCGTTGTCCGCAATTATAACACGTGAGTATAAAACCACCGGTACCACCCTTCTTCATGCTTCCGACACCCTCGGAAATACTCTTACTCATTTTGTTCGAAAGCATCGTAGTTTTGGACTTCCGCTTACTAACATCGGGACCACTCTTTTTCAGAACAAGCATCTCAAAACCCTTCGCCATGTCAAACAACTCGTCAAAAGTTTTCACCGAGTTCCTACTAATCTTCTCTTGGTAGTTGTCATTCAAAGTTCGGTAAAAGTCTTCCTTCAACATGTGATCATTTTCGACATACTCTGGGCAAAATTAGGTCTTCGATAAGAAAACGGATTTGAGAGTGTTTAAATCCATTGACCCTTGCCTCAAAGCAAGCAACTCATCCTTAAGCCTAGAAAGATCGTCCGAAGTTCGGTATTCCTTGAAAAATTCTGCTTTGAACTCGTCCCATGTGAACTCCATTGATGTTAAAGCGGAGGGGTACGAAATACTATTATTTTTACTACGAAATATTATTAAATACGATACAATTTTACACAAGTTATTTATTTATTTATTGAATGGATATACCTAAACCTTGCTACAACACTTATAAGCAGTGTACCTAATCGTAGAGTAGTGTAGTTTTTAGTAAGTCCGGTTCATTCCACAGGGAGCTAGCTGAGTTTAACGCTATATTTTTTTTACAACTATATTTGTATATATATATATATATATATATATATATATATATATATATATATATATATAAGTAGAATTATTATTATTATAATAAAAGGGAGTTTTTACCGTTTAATGACCGGTTTGTCGATTTTAAAACTTAAGTCACAATTAAAATCTGATGCAAAATATTAAATATAACTTAATTTAAAGCGTAAAGTAAATGACGATAATTAAAAGTGTGATAATTTAAAGTATGATAAATAAAATGAAGATAAATAAAATGACAGTAAATAAAAGTACGATGAGATATAAATTAAGAGAATTATGCTTATTTAAACTTCCGTAATCATGATGTTTGACGTGTTGATTTTAATTTATTACCAAGGGTTAATTGTCCTTTTTCCTGGATTATTCGATATGTCCATCTGGTTTTGTCCATAATAGTCCATCGGTCATAAGTATAAAGTGCGAAAGTCTTCGTCAAATTACCCTTATACCCGAAGTCAAATATTCCAACTAATTGGGGACTTAAACTGTAACAAGGTCTTAATACTTGGTTTAATGATTACACCGGGCTATCAACTGCGTGCAATCCAAGGTTTTAATACTTTATTAACAATTACACTAATTACCCTTGAATGTAATCTACCCCTGTTTTAATGATTCCATTGACTATTAATCCATCCCCATGTCCGGTCAAATGAACAATTATTGGTATTTATAAATATCCCGCCCACCGTACCTAGTCAAGCGTATGTGGTTATATATAAATACGTCAAATTATAAATCTCTATATTAAATTAATGAGATATCATTTAGTTAATATAAAGCCCATTAATAGCCCATAGTCCAATTTCCACAAGTGTCGGTCTTTTGTCCAAACCCCAATTATGGTCCAAAGCCTAATAACTCCGTCTTTAATATTTAGTCCAACATCACGATTACTTCGGCTTAATTAAGCATAATAATAACTTAGCTACGAGACATTAATTTAAAAAGATTGAACATAACTTACAATGAGTATTAATCGCGTAGTGTTACACGGACAGAGTTTCGACTTACAAACCTTAAAACATTCGCTACTATAACCTTATTATTATTAACTTAAGATTAAAATTATAATTATAAAATATAAATATAAATATATAATTGAGAGAGAGTGATATCAGATGGATATATGTGTGTAAAATTCGTCGACCAAACATTGCAATTTAAAGGACCTAACCCAACTTTTCAATCCATGCGATCGTATGGGATTAAAGCATGCTGGCCGTGCGATCGCATGGCAGCCATTTCCTGGTCACAATGATTTGTTTGCTAGTCTGCCGACACATTTAAATAATATAATATAATATATATAATTTTATATAATTATATATATTATATTATATTCATGTGCATAGTTGACTTGTAATTTTAGCTCCGTTGACTTGCGCGTTGATGCTCGGTTTATGTCCCGGTTCTGGATTTTTGAACGTCCTTTCGTATGATTTAATATCTTGTACTTTGCGTTTCGCGGCTTGTACTCTTGTAATTTTTAGATGTTTCTCATCAATAATTTGAACCACTCGGATTGTACTTTGTACTTTTTAGCGTTTTGGTCGTTTGCGTCTTCAAATCGTCGAATCTGTCTTTTGTCTTCACCTTTTATTATTTAAACAAATATCACTTGTAAATAGAACAATTGCAACTAAAAACTTGTGTTTCTTGAAGGATAATGCTATGAAATATGTGTTCGTTTTTAGCATTATCAAATATTCTCACACTTGAGCGTTGCTTGTCCTCAAGCAATATAAAACTTGAATATAAACTTTACTAGAATCACTTCTTTATTCTTCACACTTTGTACATCAGTGATTTTGATACGGCGGTATGAACAATGATAGTAATGATGTGGTTTACAGTCCCACATTACTATAAAAATTTAGATCCTTTAGGAAATTGGATCTTTATGAAAATATTTGATCTTTTAAAAATTCATTCTAGCTTTTACCATAGATAAGTTTTCTGATTTGACCCACCATCGGTGTTGCAAAATATTTTTGTGGATCAATATTTTGGCTAAAACTTTTAGGTTCGTGTAATGCATTACTATCCCTGTATCAGAAAGCACACATCCAGTTTACTTGTTCCGTATATTACCTTTCGGCAAACTACCGTTCGGTTGTAAAGGAAAGCGATGAACAAGAAACTGTTAAGGCAATGTCTAATGACATGCAGTTAATCATGGTCTACAATGTGTCGGATGCAGTTACTATCCTTTGTAAGAGCAATAGTAAAGATCACCCTATAATTTTTCGGTCTGGCACAAGGTCCTGTCTTCGACCATGCTATGCAACCACCGTTCTTACGGTTGACACCCGATTTGGTTCAGGTGACCTAATGAATTTCGATGAATTCTCAGGATTTTACGTTCAATGGTAATGAACGCATTGAAAATAGGTTTTCAGAAAACAAATCGGTTTGTAATTTTGATCAAAATATTTTCTAGTTCAAGCTCGAGCTTAAATATCATTGAATTTCATGAGTTTGTAATTCTCAATCTTTAAGGTCAATCTCAAGGATTGAGTAATATCAGGCTTAAAAGCTGATTTTTGATCTTTAAGGAGATTATCCTTTCTGGAGATCTGATTCATTAGTCTTATAAGCTAATTTGCACGGCGCCCTCCCCATTTCACGAGACAGATCCTCTCATGGTTAGGATAAGTCTGACCAGTTGGCGACCATGTTTGATGCTGAGGTCCGTGGATTTCCAGCTAATTTTCGAGAAAACTTTTCAAGGTTTTTCGTAGACTCTACAACTGGTCTGGATGACAACTTCCTGATCTAAATCAAGAAGTACATTTATTTTTCGGAAGACTTTACTTCCTTTTAATGATGGAATTGATTCATCGTGTAGATCTATCTTTCTTTCAAATATATTATAGTAAATTGGGTAAAACTGATTAGTATCGTTCAAAATAAAAGTACCTTCAATTATTTGTACAAAAATATGTGATATGTGATTTAAATAACTTGGTAAATTTTTCCCACAATTGGGTTTTATATTTCTTTCTTTGCCTTTTTATTCTCTTCTATTCCATTTTAAATGAATTCAAGCGTTTTGGGTTGTTTCTCAATTTATGTCCTTTCCGAGGTAACAATAATTTCGGTGTTAATACCTAGTTTTATTGTTTATAAATATGTATAAACAAGATTTTGAATTCATTTATTTGAAATTTTTTTAAAATTTTTACTAGAAGTGTGTAGTCAGTATATAAGACTAGGGTTGTTCTTTATTATCAGAGAGCATAGATTCTAATACAACTACTGCTTTACTAGTAAAATTTAACGGTGGGTATTAAACCAAGTATATAAGTCAAATGTTTGAAACTCAAAAGAATTTAATCCCTTCCCACACTTAAGATCTTGCAATGCCCTCATTTGCAAGAAATCAGTAAAAATTTAAATTCATGAGGGTGACTAGCGTAGAAAAATGATTAAAATTTTACCAAAGTTTCCAAACATATTGTTGCTTGTTTGAATGATAAATGGTGCACATCATTTGTTCATTCCTGCAGTTTGTTATTTCACATATATTTTGCCTCTTGTCGTCAAAATTAGTTGCTTTTGCCGAACTTAATGTCAGTCTTTAAAAGTTCGATGTTTTACCCTATTGTGTACAATTGACAATATACATACAATACAATATACACATGCATGGTAATTTGAAATGGGACTTAATATCCCGCTTTCAAATTATAAATATGAAATATTAGTAACAAAATAATAAAAATATTTAAAAATTACATAAAAGTATCAAAATATCAAATGTTTAAACATAAATAGATAAAAATGATAAAAGATAAGAAATCACCAATGGAACACTATCAATCTGGATAAGGATTCCAGTTCTTGTTATCGTTCGGGTTCCATGGCTCGTTGTAGGTGTTCTGATAGGCTTGGTTGGGGTCGTATAGGTAAAAGGGTGGTCGCATGTCGGACTGATGTGGTGGATAATAAGCATGCCGAGTCGGGATGTAGTTTTGTGGTACCTGATATGATAGATGGCTCATGATCTGGTGCTGATGAACTTGCCAGCTATCATGTTGGCGTCGCCTGGATTGCTCATACTCATCTGCGGCTCTCCACTACTCATACTGACGATGCCTAGCCTCGTTACTCATTTCCCCCTCATCTATATGCTGGAAGACATCAGTATAACTATCTCTAATGACATCCCTAATGTCATCTGCTTCCTCCATCTCCTCATCTGAACCCATCTCTACCTGTGGATGGGTGCCCTGATATGGTATTGGCCTATTCTATCTCCGAGTTAGTACCTTTTCACCTTGATAAACCTGCAATCCTATACTCTCGGATTGTCCCTCAATCTCGACCATCGGACCCCTTGATATTTATCTACACCTAAATACTCTCCAATGAGAGTAAAAAAAATGCCTCCTCCTATTATTCCCCCTCCTGTATACCTTCCACCATTTTGGACAGATAATAACCAACACAGTAGGGGATATTAACAAAGACTCTAGGGTCTCGAATGCACTTGAGGTAGAATAAATCGTTTAGGGTCATTTTCTCCTTGTTTTTACCTCGTTGTGTAATCGAGTTCACTAAAAAACTATGAATTACGCGAAGCTCTGCTTTGTTAATATCTAAATAGGAGTGTCTTCCACCCTGCCTAAACTCATTAAAGTTCGACATATGCCTCCATATGGCATTAGCGTCAAAATCTCTATCTACCCTCTCACCTTCATAAATCAAAGATGTACAATTAGGTGATAATAATTCATCGGGGGTGTAAATCTGTAAAGCCCTAGCCATGTCTAGCATCAAGGTTGTAAAACTCGCGAGTCGGGGACACATCGGTCGAGACTTAAAAAGGACGCGTCGGCCGAGTCGGGGACGCATCGGGGACGCATCGGTCGTTGACCAACGTTGACTTTATTGATAATTTCTTAAATATATATTTATATATATATAAAATAGTTGATTCTGTACCATAAATTTCTTAAATAAGAAATTGAAATTAAATACAATCAAACTTCAAACTTAATTAATGTTACCGAGTACATAATCAGTAAGGATACAGAGAAAAGAGCGGCCCAAAAAATGAAAACGTACCCTAATTTTAAAACATATCACATCTTGAAAAAAATTTGAATGATTTTGACCGTTTTTGACCAACTTTGACTTTCTTTGACAGAACTTTTAGCTTTGACCGTCTTTTGAGTCGTTTTCAGAAAAACGGGACGGAGAACCCAAAAAAACGACGCATCGGCCGACGCGTCGGCCAAGTCGGCCGACTTTTACAACACTGTCTAGCATAGACATCCTGTACATCCTACCTCCAAGTAAAAATCTAAGGAAACTCCTATCTTCTACATTATCTACATCCTTATTTAATGCTATAGTACTCATTAATTCAACACACCACTCCTTATATACAGGCCTACGAGTGGTAAACAAACGTTCCCAGTCAGGAAAGGAAGAGTTCCCATAAATTTGGATTAGTAACAGCCTAACTGAGTTAGCAAGGTTGACTTCTTTCAAAGGTCTCCAATTTATCACCCTTGGTACCTCCACATTTTTGGTGTAAAGCTTAAATTTATTACTTTAGTACGTCGGGTAATCTATCCAGTTTCGCTCAAATCTGAGATTGGGATGTAATTCATGTTCATGAACTCTTGAGTTTATTATTAATTGATGAGGCGGAAATTGTACGTAGGCAGTAAAAAATTGTAGATTCGGTTCATAATATGGTAGATGTTGATTATGATGTTGCTGCTCTTGTTGTGGCTCCGGTTGCTGTTATGGCTGTGGCTCTGGATTAGCTTGTCTAGACGATGATGCACCGTCAGTATCTGTATTTCTCTGCAAAACACATTAAACACAAAAATTTGTGCGTCCAAATATGCATTAGTGTTAGAAGAATAATAACTTAAAACAATTACAATAACATGTTTAATCCATATTAAACTTATACTCATTTTTTTAATTTTAACAATTCTACACTTTTTCAACTAAGCATATATGAAAATGTATACAATGTTCATAAGCATTCTACTTAAATAACATGTTAAAATAACCATTACTAGTAATTAAACAAGTTTCAAATGACATTTATATCAAATTAATCAAGTTCATGAATTTTTGACTTAAAAAGTCCACTTTGATGCTTAAAAATCATGTTTAGGATCAAAGTTTGGATCATTTAGCAACCTAAACATGTTACACTACTTAATTTAGCAATAATTCATAACAAAAATTGGCTATAACATGTTTATATCAAAAAGCCCCAAATTGCTCAAGAACACAAACCCTAGATTTCTAAAAATTTTAAAGTTTAAGGCTTCAAATCATGTTAAATAGCATCAATCTAGGTTATACAAGCATAATATACTAACAATTTAACTCTAATTAAGCTAAAAATCATCAAACTAAGATTATTGCAATTAATTGAAATTATCACTAAAATATAGAAATTTAAGAATTTAGGGGTGAAATTTTTACCTTTTTACTCCCTAATCTGAATAAATGCATGATTATAGTGGATAGTAGCAAGAGATTTCGTGAATTTTGGTTGAAAAATGAAGATTTTAGGAAGAATTTGGGGTGTTTTCTCGTATGTGTGTGTGTGTGTTTGTGAGACAGAGAACAGCTTCGTGGATCTTTTAATCTGTCCAGATTTTCCATCTCATGCGATCGCATGGCTTTACAGTACAAACCCCATGCGATCGCATGAGGTGTAATATCTTTTTTTTATATAAAACCTTTAACTTATAAAACAAATAATTAATTAATTTAAAATTTTGTCTCTTTTTATATTGAGGGTGTTTCGGTATGTTTACATAGTTCGTCCCTCGACAAAATTTTAAAATTTGTCATTTTAAAGCGTTATTTTAAAAGCAAATATTTTTAGGATTTTTTTAATGTTTTTGGCATACTTTAGATCAATAAATTTTAAAAACAATGATAACAAAATTTCTCGTCCTGCCCTCGGGTAAAGCAATTTCGGTTCAACGACCTAGTCTTCAACTCACGACGAATTTTAGAAATCAATTTTTTAACTTAATGAAATAAAGTAAATTTTGTTTTTAAATTCACACCAAACTTAAATTTAAAATGCATAAAATTTCATATAAATATTATTAGTATTTATATACATTAGTTTACAAACTTACATTTAAAAATAATATAGTTAAATATTAATTTAGAAAACATGGTAAAAATAAAAATGTTTTTGTTCTTTTATCCCACTTTAATCAATCAAATATTAACAAAAATATACGTCCCTCTTTTGGGTAAAGTAATTTCGGCTATATTACCTAGTTTTACTTCTGACGAATTTCTGAAATATTTTGAATTGATTGATAAAAGATATTTATACCTTATGAATAAACGATAAATTTCGCAGTGATGAATTAATTTTTTATCTGATATCAATAATTTCGGTTTATTATACCTAATTTTATTGAATATCAATTTAATAAGCGTTTATTATCAAAAGGTTGAAAGCAATAAATAAAAATAAAATAAAAACTTTACATACTTACCTATGAGATAAAATTCTCAGAGACGTGCTTTAGTCGACTCATAAGAGAGTCGTTCGATTTGGTTTTCCATTGCTACATAAGCGTATCCACGAGTTTTCAATAACTTTTCTTCTAAATATATGAACGGTCCTTCTCTGCACAGAGTAACGAATTCAGAATTGGAATGTGTCTGATTGTTCAAACATTTCCCTTCGTGTGACCATTTTCCGCATTTATGACATCTTTCAAGGTGGCGTGCTCTTCTTTTTGTTGTGGATTTTGATGTTCCTTTACCAAAATGTATCTTATTATGATCTTTCCTGAGTTCTTTCCCCACTTCGTCCATTTTGCCTCTTATGAATGATACCAGTTCACTCGGGAAGGTGTTATTATTACATTTAGTAATCATAGCATGTAGTAGTAGACCATGGTTCAAATCAAAGGAATTCTTCATCTTGTAAAACCTAAAAACACAAAAATTCAGAATGGGGGGAGAAGACTAGTTCTTTAGGGTCTGCTAGTGAAAGACCATTCAGATTTCATTCTCGAGAACTACACGAAAACAGAAAATCTAACTCTAGACAGCATTATATTATCCTTAAAACATTTGAATCTCCCCACACTTAGTTAGCTGTGGTGTTGAACTTGTGATTAACTTCATTGTTAATTTCAGTTGGACCATCAACAACTTGCATATCTCTGACTTTTGCTTCAAGCCATTTGTTGATTTCCTCTGTAACATTCACAAATTTAACTAACATCGCCTTTTCTTTAGGTGACAAATTGGATACTAATCGGTTACATAACTTAAAGTTCCCCTTAATCCTAGCATCTTGAATCCGGTTATAAAGTTTTTTCGTTGAACTGTTAAAAACGGGTTCATCTAATTTTGTATCAACAACAGGGTTCTTTATTATCAGGTCATCATTAGGTGTTTCTTCATCTTCCCCACACTTAGGCATTTTTATTGGTTCAACAGTTTTGATTGGTGGAGATTTAAACTTTCAGTTCACAAAGGTGACTGATTTGTCACCATCCCTAAGTGTCATTCTACCTTCTCTTACATCAAAGAGCGCCTCGATGGATTCTAAAAATGGGCGACCTAAAATTAGAGGAATATCAAGGTCTTCCTCCATATTAATAACTATGAAATCTGCAACAAAGGTCAAACTTCCCACTTTAACAAGTAAATTGTTGGTTATTCCAATCGAGTGTTTAATGGTTTGGTCAAATGATTGAACACCTATGCTGGTTGGTCTTAATTTACACACACCTAATCTTTTGCATAAGGAAAGAGGCATAACATTCACACGTGCCCCTAAATCTGCGAGCCCATTATACATAGCACCATCATTAAGCAAGCAAGAAATGATAAATTCACCTGGGTCTCCCACTTTAGTAAGTAGAGTTAGTTTGTTAACCTTTTTCGGGTGCTTTTTTCTTGGTTCTTTCACTTCTACTTGAACTTCTTGTTCATATTTTTCTTCGTTTCTTGGAATGGGAGGTTTATATAGAAATTCTTCTTCATCACTCCAATTTGAAGCTTCTCCATCTTCCAATTTTGATTTTTCATATGTCGTTGAAAACATATTTAGGTTTTCATTCTGAGGGTTTTCTTTGGTGGTGAAATTATGATCAATTTCATTGTCAACTTCCATCGGACCATCTATGTAATGTTTAACTCTATGACCATTAACTTTAAATTCAATCCCATTTGAATTTATTAACTCTATTATTCCGTATGGAAAAACTCTTTTGACTATGAATGGTCCAGACCATCTTGATATCAATTTTCCAGGAAATAGCTTGAATCGTGAATTGAAAAGAAGAACTCTGTCTCCTTTCTTAAATTCTTTTGAACTTCTGATTCTTTTATCATGCCATTTCTTCGTTCTTTCCTTATAGATTAACGAATTTTCATATGCATATTGTCTTAATTCTTCTAATTCGTTTAGTTGACTTAATGGTAGATGTCCAGCTTCATGCAAATCAAGATTACATGTCTTCAAAGCCCAAAATGCTTTGTGCTCAATTTCTACTGGAAGGTGACATGCTTTTTCGTAAATGAGTTTAAAAGGTGTGGTTCCAATTGGAGTTTTGTAGGCTGTTCTAAAAGCCCAGAGTGCATCCTCCAATTTCATGGACCATTCCTTCGGATTTGATCCTACAGTTTTCTCTAGAATACGTTTTAATGCTCGGTTGGTATTTTCAACTTGTTCACTTGTTTGTGGATGATAAGCGGTGGAGATTTTATGAGTTACTCCATATCTTTTGAGAACTTTCGCAAGTTGATTATTACAGAAATGAGTACCCCGATCACTTATTAAAGCTTTCGGTGTTCTGAACCTAGCAAAAAGATGTTTTAGGAAGTTGACTACAACTCGTGCATCGTTGGTTGGGTGAGATTGTGCTTCCGCCCATTTAGATACATAATCAATGGCAACGAGAATGTAGAGATTATTTTGAGATTTTGGAAATGGACCCATAAAGTCAATACCCCAAACGTCAAATACTTCACATACTTGAATGATGTTTTGTGGCATTTCATCACGTTGACTTATTTTTCTGGCCCTTTGAGATGCATCACATGATTTACAAAGAAGGTGTGCATCTTTGAAAATTGTAGGCCAATAGAATCCAGCGTCGTAGATTTTCCTTGCTGTGAGTTGAGGCCCACAATGCCCTCCTATTGGTCCTGTGTGACAATGGTTTAAGATTTGACTAGCTTCATCCCCGGATACACATCGGCGTATTATTCCATTGGGACAGCTTTTAAACAGATGTGGATCTTCCCAAAAATAGTGTTTTATATCACTAAAGAATTTCTTTCGTTTTTGGTACGGCAATCCTTTTTTTACGGAATCCACATACTAAGTAGTTTGCAAAGTCTGCAAACCATGGAATTTCATTATAATCGATTTTCAAAAGATGTTCATATAGAAAGTTATCATGTATGGTTGATTCATTTAGAACTTCTAATTCGGGATTTTCAAGGCGAGAAAGATGATCAGCTGCAAGATTTTCTGCTCCCTTTTGATCTCTGATTTCAATATCGAATTCTTGTAAGAGTAAGATCCAACGGATTAATTGTGGTTTGGCATCTTGTTTCAAAAATAGGTATCTAAGAGCAGAATGATCAGTATAGACCACCGTTTTAGCTAGAACGAGATATGAATGAAATTTGTCAAAAGCAAAGACAATAGCAAGGAGTTCTTTTTCAGTAGTTGTGTAATTCGTTTGTGCTCCTTGTAACGTCTTACTAGCGTAATAGATAGGTTGAAATCGATTTTCAATTCTTTGACCTAAAACGGCTTCCATTGCAAAATCACTTGCATCGCACATGAGTTTAAATGGTAGATTCCAATTTGGAGTTATCATGATCGGCGCATTAGTGAGTTTTTCTTTAAGAATATTAAAAGATTTGATGCATTCATCCAAAAAGATAAATGAAGCATCCTTTTCAAGGAGTTTATTCATAGGAGTGGCAATTTTAGAAAAATCTTTTATGAAACGTCGGTAAAAACCTGCATGCCCTAGAAAACTCCTAACTCCTCTAACATTGGTGGGATGTGAAAGTTTAGCAATTATATCTACTTTAGCTCTATCTACTTCAATTCTTTCCTTTGAAATTTTATGACCAAGAACGATGCCTTCTTTAATCATGAAATGGCATTTCTCCCAATTAAGTACTAGATTTGATTGCTCGCATCTAATAAGCATTCTTTCAAGATTAATTAGACATGATTCAAAAGTATCACTGAAGACTGAAAAGTCATCCATGAAAACTTTCATGCATTCCTCTATCATGTCGTGAAAAATTACCATCATGCACCTTTGAAAGGTTGCAGGGGCGTTGCAAAGTCCAAATGGCATGCGTTTGTAAGCAAAAGTACCATAAGGGCACGTGAACATGGTTTTCTCTTGGTCCTCTGGTGCGATTGGAATTTGAAAATATCCGGAGAAACTGTCAAGAAAACAATAGTAACTATTTCTGGCTAACCTTTCCAACATTTGATCAATGAAAGGTAAGGGAAAGTGATCTTTTCTTCTGGCGTCATTTAATTTTCTATAATCAATACAAACACGCCTTCCTGTTACAGTCCTAGTAGGAATAAGCTCATCTTTTTCATTTGTGATGACAGTAATGCCACCTTTCTTATGTACACATTGAACTGGGCTTACCCATGGACTATCAGAAATTGTATAAATTAAACCTGCATCGAGCAGTTTAATAATTTCTTTCTTAACAACATCTTGGATATTTGGATTTAGTCTTCGTTGGCGTTGCACATATGTTTTATGACCTTCTTCCAAAAGGATTTTATGTGTGTAATACGAATAACTTATATCTTTAATGTCATCAATATTCCATGCAATAGCTGGTTTATGAGCTTTTAGCATAGAAATGAGTTGAGATTTTTCATTTTTCGTAAGAGAAGACGAGATTATTACAGGTAATTCAGATTAACCATGTAAATAAGCGTATTCCTAATGGTTTGGAAGTGGCTTTAACTCTAATATCGGTGGTTCTTCTATCGATGATTTGTATTGGTATCTGTCTTCCTCTTTTAGCATTTGAAGTTCTTCTGTTGTTGGTTCGTAATCATTAGCCATGAGTGTGGCTATCATTTCAGCTTCATCAATTGGTTCAGTTTCTTCTCCTAAAGAACATTCTCCCATTCCTTGTAATTCTAGAAATTCTTTTAACAATTCTGCATGTGAATATATAGTTAGAATAAAATAACATGTATCATCTGCAGATTGCGGTTGTTGCATGGCTCTATCAATATAAAAGGTAACACTCTCGTCCTCTATACTTAGGGTCAGTTTCTTACCAAACACGTCTATTATTGCTTTAGCCGTGTTTAAGAATGGTCTTTCTAATATAATAGGAACTCGAGAATCTTCTTCCATGTCCAGAATAACAAAGTCTACTAGAAATACTAAAGTACAAACTTTAACTAGCATGTTCTCCATTATCCCTCTAGGATATTTTATTGATCGATCGGCTAGTTGTATGCTTATTCGTGTTGGTTTCAATTCTCCAAGGTCTAGTTTAGCGTATAGTGAATATGGCATTAAATTTATACTAGCACGTAAGTCTGCCAATGCTTCTATTGAACTAAGACTACCCAGAAAACATGGAATTGTGAAACTTCCTGGATCTGATAATTTTTCTAGTATCTTATTCAACAGCACTGCAAAACAATTAGCATTCATTGTAACAGCCGAGAGTTCTTCCATTTTCTTTCTATTTGTGATTAGATCTTTCAAGAATTTAGCATATCTTGGCATTCCTGAAATCACATCAATGAAAGGAAGATTGACATTTATTTGTTTAAACATATCTAAGAATTTAGATTGCTCAGCTTCAAGTATTTCTTTTCTCATTTTACTCGGGTAAGGAAGTGGTGGTTGGTATGGTTTAACATAAGGCTTTGCCTTAATGGTGTTATCTTTATTAACCTTTTCAACTACCGGTTCTGATTCCTTCTCTTGCTCAGACTGTGGTGCCTGTGTAGTAGGAATAGAGTCATCAGAAATTACAGGCATTTAAGGTAGTTTAAGTGTAATACCACTTCTTGTGGTAATGGCTTTAGCTATTTCATTTCAAGGGTTAGCATTTGTATCGCTGGGTAGACTCCCCGGTTTTCTTTCACCTATTAACCTTGCTAGGTTGCTCACTTCTTATTCCAGATTTTGTATAGAAGCTTGTTGATTTCTAGATGCTTGAGCATTTTGTCCATTTGTTTGTTTCTGAGATGTGAAAAATTGAGTTTGAGATTCAACTAGCTTTGACATCATATCTTCTAAATTTGGATTTTTATCATCGGTTTGTGGTGGTTTATTTGGAAAAATAGGTCTTTGTTGGTTGTAAGTATTGTTAGATACTTGTTGATTGCTAGGACCTTGTTGGTTGTTGTATGGAACATTTCGGTTATAATTCTGATTTTGATTGTAGTTTGGTCTTGGCGGTTTGATAATTATTTTGATAATTATTTCCCGGCCTTTGGTTCATGTATGAAACATTCTCTCTTTGTTCCATTGTTTGTTCAATGCTAAGACAATTTTTTGTCAAATGTGGTCCTCCACATTGCTCACAACTAATGTGTATTGCCTGAATATCTTTAGTCATCTTTTCCATTCGTCTCTCGAAAGCATCTAACTTTGCGGAAATTGAATCAAAGTCATGGCTAGAATCGGCTCTAGCCGCTTTAGATGAACGAAAAATATCTTTTTCTTGATGTCACTCATGTGAGTGGGAGGCTGTGTTATCAATAATTTTGTGAGCTTCAGTTGCGGTTTTTTTCATAATGGAACCACCAGCTGCTGTGTCGATGTCTTTTCGTGTAGCAACGTCGACACCTTGGTGGAATATTTGTACTATTTGATAAGTGTCTAAACCATGTTGAGGACATCCCCTCAACAACTTTCCGAATCTTGTTCACGCCTCATATAATGTTTCATTTGGCTTTTGCACGAACGTAACAATTTCTCCTTGAAGTCTCAAGGCTTTAGATGCCAGAAAGAATCTTTTAAGAAATTTCTCAACTAAAACATCTCATGTATCAATCGCTCCTTCAGGAAACGATTCTAACCAATCTTTGGCTTCTCCCTTTAAAGTCCAGGAAAATAACATGAGATAGATCTGTTCATCCTCAACTTCTCTGATTTTGAATAGAGTACAAATTCTATTAAAGGTTCGAAGATGTTCGTTTGGATCTTCTTTTGGTGTACCACTAAATTGGCATTGATTAGTTACCATGTGTAGGATTTGTCCTTTGATTTCATAATCTGGCGCATTAATATATGGTTGAGTAATGGCATGACCTTGGCCCGTGCGTGTGGCTCTCATTCGGTCTTCCATACTTAGAGGTTCCGGATTTTCCATGATTGAATTTGTTGAATCTGAATCACTAGAGGATTCTAATTTATTGGTTTCTTCCTCGACAATATCTGGTTATATGATTTGTTGTTCAGGAGGAATGATTAGTGGTTCAGGATCTCTGAATTGTCCTTGAATATCCTCCGGGATATCAATTGCGAGGTCGTGTTCAAAAAACGAATTATCGAAAATTTGAGTTGGAGTACTCGTTCGACTAGATGATGATTCTAAAGAAAAATCAACGGCTACAATATTGGCTAGATGTCTTGATCGAGTTACAGGTGGTGAACGTATGAAAGGTGGTGAACGTTTTGCTCGGTGCATTCACTGAATATCCTATTAGTTATAAAGATAAAAATTATATAAGTTATCAAATTAATATACTTTTCTGATTTTGCCCATGTTTCGAATAGCCAATAGATGCAGCAGGTAGCCAGGACCCTTTAAATCGGAAGCCCACAACTCGCCACTAACAAATTCAACTATTATTACGAACCATAAAATTTTGGATGTCTATCAATTTAACCGCTTAAAATAATTTTTCGTCGAAATTTAAAGAAAATAAAGAAAATTCTATGTCCTAAAAACTAGAGCGTAGAAATGAGAAACAAGAAGCGCGT
Source organism: Rutidosis leptorrhynchoides (assembly GCF_046630445.1). Classification (NCBI taxonomy): domain Eukaryota; kingdom Viridiplantae; phylum Streptophyta; class Magnoliopsida; order Asterales; family Asteraceae; genus Rutidosis; species Rutidosis leptorrhynchoides. The sequence goes on from NC_092338.1 coordinate 114,309,246, forward strand.
CGAAAAATAAAAAGTCGAAAAACAAACGTCGAAAAATAATAATAAGAAAGTAAAGCGTCGAAACTTAAAAGTCTAAAAACTAAAAATATTAAAACTTGCGTCTAAAGGTATTAAAGCTTAAAAGGAATTCTATATCTAAAATGGCAATATCTTAAAATGGCACTAAAATCTATTAAATATTAAAGCGATAAGCGACGTCGCAAAATTCTAAAACGTCTAAATCTTAATCTAAAGAAAAAGCATTAATTTTATAAAAAGAAACAAAAAAAATGATAAAATTGCTTATTTTTATAAAAATATTATTTTTATATTATTATTTTATAAAAGTATTAATTTTAAATTAATAATACTAATTAAAACTTATAATTAAATAATTAAAACTAAACTAATTATATTTAAATTAAACCCTAATTCTAATTAATTAATAATAATAATAAATAAAACGTAACCCTAATTGTGTCGGCTAAGGTTTTAGACCTGTCACCTCAACTCATGCGATCGCATGCGTTGAGGGTTTTAAAGCCATGCAGTCGCATGGACTGCAAATCCAGAGATGGATTGGGCTTTAATTTGGGTTCGGCCCAGTTTTAGTATTTTTTTTTCTGATTTAAATTTATAGAAAAATATTATATAATTTAAATAAAAATTATATTTAAAAAAAATTTACTTATTAGTTTTTATAACTTTAAAAACTTAAAAAAAAATATAAACACTTAAAAATATAGATATATATATATTTTTCTTTTTATATGTTTTTATATTTTTATAATATTTTAAAACTTATATAAATATATTTTTACAAAAATAGCTTAAAACTAATTTTTTATAGCGTTTCGCTTTCGGATTCCCCGGCAGCGGCGCCAAAAATACTTGATGTTAAAGCGGAGGGGGTACGAAATACTATTACTTTTACTACGAAATATTATTAAATACGATACAATTTTACACAAGTTATTTATTTATTTATTGGATGGATATACCTAAACCTTGCTACAATACTTATAGGCAGTGTACCTAATCGTAGAGTAGTGTAGTTTTTAGTAAGTCCGGTTCGTTTCACAGGGAGCTAGCTGTGTTTAACGCTATATTTTTTTTACAACTATATTTGTATATATATATATAAGTAGAATTATTATTATTATAATAAAAGGGGGTTTTTACCGTTTAATGACCGGTTTTTCGATTATAAAACTTAAGTTACAATTAAAACCTAATGCAAAATATTAAATATAACTTAATTTAAAGCGTAAAGTAAATGATGATAATTAAAAGTGCGATAATTTAAAGTACGATAAATAAAATGACGATAAATAAAATGACAGTAAATAAAAGTACGATGAGATATAAATTAAGAGAATTATGCTTATTTAAACTTCCGTAATCATGATGTTTGACGTTTTGATTTTAATTTATTACCAAGGGTTAATTATCATTTTTCCTGGATTATTCGATATGTCCATATGGTTTTGTCCATAATAGTCCATCGGTCATAATTATTAAGTGCGAAAGTCTTCGTCAAATTACCCTTATACCCGAAGTCAAATATTCCAACTAATTGGGGACTTAAACTGTAACAAGGTCTTAATACTTTGTTTAATGATTACACCAGGTTATCGACTGCGTGCAATCCAAGGTTTTAATACTTTATTAACAATTACACCAATTACCCTTGAATGTAATCCACCCCTGTTTTAATGAGTCCATTGACTATTAATCTATCCTCGTGTCCGGTCAAATGAACAATTATTGGTATTTATAAATATCCCGCCCACCGTACCCAGTCAAGCGTATGTGGTTATATATAAATACGTCAAATTATAAATCTCTATATTAAATAAATGAGATATCATTTAGTTAATATAAAGCCCATTAATAGCCCATAGTCTAATTTCCATAAGTGTCGGTCTTTAGTCCAAATCCCAATTATGGTCCAAAGCCCAATAACCCCGTCTTTAATATTTTGTCCAACATCACGATTACTTCGGCTTAAATAAGCATAATAATAACTTAGCTACGAGACATTAATTTAAAAAGGTTGAACATAACTTACAATGAGTATTAATCGCATAGTGTTACCCGGAGAGAGTTTCGACTTACAAACCTTAAAACATTCGCTACTATAACCTTATTATTATTAACTTAATATTAAAATTATAATTATAAAATATAAATATAAATATATAATTGAGAGAGAGTGATATCAGATGGATATATGTGTGTAAAATTTGTCGACCAAACGTTGCAATTTATAGGACCTGACCCAACTTTTCAATCCATGCGATCGCATGGGATTAAGGCATGCTGGCCATGCGATTGCATGGTAGCCATTTCCTGGTCACAATGATTTGTTTGCTAGTCTTTCGACACATTTAAATAATATAATATAATATATATAATTTTATATAATTATATATATATATTCATGTGCATAGTTGACTTGTAATTTTAGCTCCGTTGACTTGCGCGTTGATGCTCGGTTTATGTCCCGGTTCCGGATTTTCGAACGTCCTTTCGTAGTATTTAATATCTTGTACTTTGCGTTTCGCGACTTGTACTCTTGTAATTTTTAGACGTTTTTCATCAATAATTTGAACCACTCGGATTGTACTTTGTACTTTTTAGCGTTTTGGTCGTTTGCGTCTTCAAATCGTTGAATCTGTCTTTTGTCTTCACCTTTTATTATTTAAACGAATATCACTTGTAAATAGAACAATTGCAACTAAAAATTTGTCTTTCTTGAAGGATAATGCTATGAAATATGTGTTCGTTTTTAGCATTATCATCCATACATTGTTATTCACCATAGAGTTGAATTTTCGCATCCCACTACAACTTGGCGTCAACCCTTAGCTTACTACTACCATACCTCATATTCTTATGGAGATGGCACTCACTAGTACGAAAGGCGCCCTGCATATCGGAGATCCATCGAGCACTCATAAGTGGGTCTCGTTTGCCATCAAAAGTGGGTGGTTGAGCATCCTTAAAGTTTTTGTAGTAGAAGTCTCACCTTCCTATATTATCTTCGTGAAGAACAATCTTCACTTGTTCCTTGACTAGATCGACTACTTTTTCGTTAATCGAATCTAGGAACATCTTCCTAACATCTTCTAGAAGAGCCGCACGATGCCTTTGTATAATGGCCTCAATCTTGGCCGTGAACTCGGAGTCTTCGCTTTGATCTTCGTTATCATGTCCGTTCCTCGTCTTCATTCTAAGAAATGAACTTGGTTAGGAACGCAACACGAATAAATTACATACACCGTCACGAACAATATTTACAATCATATAAATATGCCACCGTTCGCACATCCCATCTAGTTCAATACTTGTTGTACATCACTTACTTGACTTGGCTTGCGACCGAAATAATGGTCGCGAAGCATTATTACGCTCACACACCATGTCGAGCTCATGAATACAACAACCATCTCGCTAGATGTTTAACACAAAACAACACGATTAGTAACAACATAATCAATACATAGCTAGTTTACTTATTCTCTAAGGCACTAACTAAAATGAGAACCGACCCGTAATCCTACAAGTCCCGCAGCAAATAAGCACACACAAAAAGTCTAAGTCTAGGCGCCTATCTCAAGTCACCTAAATCCCTTAGACCATACTCTGATACCACTTGTAACGACCCAACCTGTTATCCAACCAATTACGCAAAATATTTTTTTTATAACAGAAGGGTGCGCGGCGCGCAACCCTTGTTGTGCGCGGCGCGCACATGGCCTGACAGCCCGCTGTCCAAAATTTCCATTTTTTTGATTAAAGATCTCCCACTTCCCGACACTTTTAGACTAAACGCTTTTCACAACATATTATAATATATAAAACTAACACGTTTCAATAATAAAACAAGTTTTACGACATCGGGCCCATATCGGCCGTTTTACGACTTTCGTGTAAAATACATGTAACGACCCGGATTTTTCCGCTATATATAAGATTAATATTTACATAATTAAATGTTTCCAACATGTTAAGCAATCAAACTTGTCAAGATATATATATATATATATATATATATATATATATATATATATATATATATATATATATATATATATATATATATATATATATATATATATATATATATATTTGGAATGGATTTTATGCAAATGTTTGACCACCCAGTCTGTATGACGATTCACGAACGTCATAATTTATGATAATCATTAAATAGAATATATATTTGGATATATATATTTATGACATGTTAAAATGATATTTAAGTATTTCATTAAGTATATTAACAATTGGTTATATATATAAAATGAGACTACTAACTTAAAGACTTCGAAACAATATACATATATGTAACGTTTTTCGACGTCTTAAACCCTAATTTAAACTAAATGTATATGTATTGTATTAAGATGTATTAATACACTTTTGAAAGACTTAAATACATATATCAACATAATTATACTCAACAAAGATAGGTATACTCATAATCTCATTCAATTCTATCAAGAATTCTACTCGTATTCATTCGGTATTTATACCCGTATCATACCCAGCTTCTAAACGTATTTACTATTGGTATATACATACCAAATCATTGATCTTAGCAGCCCTCAATCAGTTGTTAGACATGTATACACATGATGGAGACTTGTGGGAACCATCCTTTGTCATTAACCATGACTTATTTGTAACAAAACAAAACTATACATATCATATATCTATATCTATATTCATGTATGTATGTATGTATGTATATATATACACATCTCATTTCATTTTCATCTTCATTTTAACTCACTCTTAAACACATACTCAAAGAATTCAGCAACCTTTCATCATATATCTCATAAACCACTTCAAGAACAAGCTTAAAACATCATAACAAGAATCATTCAAGAACATATCAAGATAACCTTCCAACATGAAGAAGTTTACTTCCAATCTTTCAAGCTAACTCAACAACTCTTTAGGATCACTAATTTTACTTTCTTTCCATTATCTTTTCATCTTATAATCAAGATAAGAATCATATATAAGCTTTAGTTCAATTCATATACTTATAACTATCTTATTTCAAGATAGAATTCTTATTCAAACTTTTGTTCATTTCATGATTTTACTTCAAGAATTTCAAGCCATCAAGGGTATCTTTGAACTCAAGATATTTTCCTTATTTTTCCAGCAACTTTGTTCATTTGATTTGAGGTAGTAGCCTTATTCATAATATTATTCAATTCATATTCACATAGCTATCTTATTTTGAGTTATAACTAATAACAACAAGAACATAGTTTAGATTATTTCTAAACTTGTTTGCAAATAAACTTAATCCTTATAACTTGACTTTTAAAATACTTTAGCACATGTATTATGACTATATGTCAAGCTAACATAAGGATATAAAACTTGTAAACACGAAGAACACCTTAAAATCGAATATACGCCGTCTTAGTCGAACGGGGGCTGTTTTGGGTTTAATTTTAAAAACCTATCTTAAACTTTGAATTAAAAGATTTCCTTTGATGAAAAATCTTATTTTATATGGATATGAAATATATCCAAAATCCATAGTTATACTCTAAGTGGAAGTATGTTTTTTCAAAAGGGTCATCAAGATGTCATTCTTACAACGGATATGACTATCTTCTCTTATTTGATACCTAAGCTGTATTTTTGACTATAAACCTATACTTTTATGTTAAGATTAATAATTTTGAGTTCGATACGAAACCATGGCAATTCGAATCACTCAAAATGGATTTGTAACGAAGAAATTATGGGTAAAACAAAATTGGATATTTTTCTTAATTTTTAGCTACGGACATGATTCATTTTTTTTTTGAAAGGCAAGAAGTTTTATAAATTAAAAAAGGATACACGAAGACTAGCAAGAAGCTAGAATGACCACAAAATCATACACATACACACACTCAGACACACGTAAACACACAATACTGCACTAGAACACAGAGACACGAACACTATCACCAAGATGCTACAACACTTCGCGACAATCAAAAAACTACTACTACGATTCCAAATCAGATGATGCACAGGAGGAGCAGCAGGAGCAACAATCATATTCCTCTTCCGAGTCTTTCATCACTTTATTGATAAAAATTCTTTCGTGCCATCGAAAGTTTTCCCGACGTCGGTTGCGTTTCATATTTTTCCGTCCCCAAACATGCTTAATGAAATGGCTTTTAATTAGAGGATGAATTCATCTTTCTTTTACGCGAAATCGAGCAACCGTGGAGTAACATAAATTAGGGCCATTATCGTCACCTTCATCCAGGCTCGGCCCAATTGGAGAAAGACTGTCACTTTCAGGGTTTAATGAGCACTCAGGCCCAACAGTATCCATCGATCCAAAAGATGGGTCAGGCCCAACATGAATTTGAACTTGCATTGGGGCTTGTAAAGGGCAGGGAGCACGCGTGCTGCAAGTATTCTCGAGACTGACAAAGCCGTCATTGGAATCTGTAGATTGAGCACTCGACTTTTGGGTTTCCTCCATCAACGAAACTTCTGGCAGGGAAGTCTGAGCCAGGGAATCGACGGATTTCTCTACCTTGGGTTCACACGGCGGCCTAAATTCTCCTTCTTCCACCTCGTCTTTTCCTCCTACTGGAACACAATTACTGTGTTCATCCATCAGAGTTTCAAAGTTTCCATTGTTATCATCACGATCACACTCTTCCGAGGATATTGCTTCCGACTTCTCACCTGTTGATTTTTCCTCACTCGAGATTTTAACATTACCCACCGAATTGCTATTGCCAGGGTTCGAGTGGAGGCCTTCATCATCCATGTCGACCTTAAGGCCATTAACTTCAACCAAGGTCCAAAAGAAATGATCTTTGTTGAAGTTAAAGATAAGATTATGGTTGCTTAAAGAGGCAGGAAGGTCGAATACTACCCATTTACCCCAACCTTTACCTCAATGTGATTAGGGTTAGGAGTTAGCACCGCATTAGGGTGAAGATTAGAGCCTGCAACAGAATCTGTGAAGCTCTTCCCATTCCAAACTGAAGATTTTGAAGCACCTTGATTCCAGGGAGCTGGAGGAAAGTCTTCAAGACCGTCGATATTAAAATTGGAGCCTTGATTTTTGCTCGATGAATGCTTGGCCCCATTCCTCTCCAGAGCTTCGTAAGCACGAATCCAACGACCATTGATTTGTATGGTGTTTAAAACTCTCGCAAACGAATCAATTTCTGTGATGCCTTCATAACGAACGTACCCGAATCGTTGGCCACTCGACAATCTTTTACGTGCGAAGTACACGTCTTTGAGTGTCCCGTATTTCTCGAAAGTTTTCCGGCAATCATCACGAGACCACGTCTCCGGAAAGTTGAAGATCAAGAACGAAGTAACACGAATATCACTCGACTTTGAGAACGAGAGGTCGTTTGGCTTTGACATGGAGTTTACATCATCAACCACCAGAAGATAGGGCGGAGGAGATGGGAAAAAGGAGGCTGGAAAGGGTGGTTGGCGATGGTAAAAGGTGGCCGGAAAGGAGAGTTAGAGAGAGAAGTTTAGGTTTTAACTTTTTACGCTACTTGCATTTTATAAAGCTAGTGACAGTTTTTCCGGACATGATTCATAAAAATGGATGCTAACCTTATCCTAGCTAACTTACCTTGTATTCTACAAGTATTTATACATGTCTTGTTCCCGAACTTATGGAAATACAATTTATAATAGTTGTGATTAAGTTCTACGACAATATATTATAGTCTTAATAAAGATCGTAAGGCACCGTATATATATATATATATATATATATATATATATATATATATGACTTGATCACCGTGGATTCGTATACAAAGTTTTGACATATCATTTTGACTTCTTCTATATATATTATTGGAACGAACTATAAGACACCATTGGCAGTAATCTCGAGTTAGCTGTGGGTCGAAGTGGATTCCAAAATATTATATACTTTGAGTTGTGATCGAGCCTGAGACATGTATACAATGGGTCGCGGATTGCTTCAGACAATATACATATTATGTGTATTATTATATTAAGACAATATATTATAGTGTTAGTGAATTCTAACACAATATACGCATTTATATTTATATATATATTTATACTGTTGGACTATTGGACTATTGGATTACGAACGTTGGACTACTAACAATGGACAATTAAAATTATCACAAGTATCATAAGTATGGAATATTAATTATATATATATATATATATATATATATATATATATATATATATATATATATATATATATATATATATATATATATATATATTGACACAAGAATATTATTATTAGGTTCGTGAATTTGTCAAAGGCCAAGTCTTATTACCATCTATTCAGAAATTATCACAAGTGAGTTATAGTCCCATTTTTACTATCTAAATTATTTTGGGATGAGAATACATGCAAATTTATAAATGTTTTACAAAATAAGCACAAGTTCATGAAACTACATTTGATAATGCTAAAAGCGAACATATATTTCATAGCATTATTCTTCAAGAAAGACAAGCTTTTAGTTGCAATTGTTCTATTTACAAGTGATATTCGTTTAAATAATAAAAGGTAAAGACAAAAGACAGATTCGACGAATTGAAGACGCAAAGGTCCAAAAAGCTCAAAAGTACAAAATACAATCAAAGAGGTTCCAATTATTGATAAGAAACGTCTCGGAATCACAAGAGTACAAGATTCAAAACGCAAAGTACAAGATATTAAATTGTACCCAAGGACGTTCGAAAATCCGGAACCGGGACCAGAGTCAACTCTCAGCGCTCGACGCAACGGACTAAAAATTACAAGTCAACTATGCATATGAATATAATATAATATATAATTAATTCTTAAAATTAATATATATATTATATTATATTTATAAAACGTCGGCACAAGGAAACAAGCAACATGTGAGCTCTCCCAGCTGGCCATGCGATCGCATGGCCAAGAAGAAGAAAGTCCATGCAATCGCATGGCATGAAAAGTCAGGCCACATCCCCTATAAATTCGCAGTTTGGTGAACGCAAAAAACATATCTTTTCTCTTCTCCATTCATACGTAATATTTATATTTATAATTTATATTTTAATTTTAATTTTAATTTTAATTATAATTCTAATAATAAGGGTATGTTAGCGAATGTTGTAAGGGTGTAAGTCCCAATTCTGTCCGTGTAACGCTACGCTATTTTTAATCATTGTAAGTTATGTTCAACCTTTTTAATTTAATGTCTCGTAGCTAAGTTATTATTATGCTTATTTAATCCGAAGTAATCATGATGTTGGGCTAATTACTAAAATTGGGTAATTGGGCTTTGTACCATAATTGGGGTTTGGATAAAAGAACGACACTTGTGGAAATTAGACTATGGGCTATTAATGGGCTTTATATTTGTTTAACTAAATGATAGTTTGTTAATGTTAATATAAAGATTTACAATTGGACGTCCCTATAAATAACCATATACACTCAATCGGACACGATGGGCGGAATATTTATATGTACGAATAATCGTTCATTTAACCGGACACGGGAATGGATTAATAGCCACTAGAATTATTAAAACAGGGGTGAAATTATGTACAAGGACACTTGGCATAATTGTTAACAAAGTATTAAAACCTTGGGTTACACTCAGTCGACATCCTGGTGTAATTATTAAACAAAGTATTAAAATCTTGTTATAGTTTAAGTCCCCAATTAGTTGGAATATTTAACTTCTGGTATAAGGATAATTTGACGAGGACACTCGCACTTTATATTTATGACTGATGGACTGTTATGGACAAAAACCAGACGGACATATTAAATAATCCAAGACAAAGGACAATTAACCCATGGGCATAAAACTAAAATCAACACGTCAAACATCATGATTACGGAAGTTTAAATAAGCATAATTCTTTTATTTCATATTTATTTTCCTTTATTTTATATTTAATTGCACTTCTAATTATAGCATTTTTATTTATTGTTATTGTATTTAATTGCACTTTTAATTATCGTACTTTTTAATTATCGCAAGTTTATTTTATCGCACTTTTATTATTTGCAATTTCATTATCGTTATTTAATTTACGCTTTAAATTAAGTCTTTTATGTAATATTTTACATTTGGTTTTAACTGCGACTGAAGAATTAAAATCGACAAACCGGTCATTAAACGGTAAAAACCCCCTTTATAATAATAATATTACTTATATATATATTTGTATTTTTATAAAAGTAAACTAATATAGCGTTAAGCTTTGTTTAAAGATTTTCCCTGTGGAACGAACCGGACTTACTAAAAACTACACTACTGTACGATTAGGTACACTGCCTATAAGTGTTGTAGCAAAGTTTAAGTATATCCATTCTATAAATAAATAAATATCTTGTGTAAAATTGTATCGTATTTAATAGTATTTCCTGCTAAAATATAAAGCTATCGAATATACACCTCGCATAACATCAAGTATTTTTGGCGCCGCTGCCGGGGATTCAATCTAGCTTAAAAGCCGGAAGCACAACGCTAATATAAAAAAAAAACAAAAATATAAATATATTTTTTTAAGTTTGGTAAATATTTAAGTTTTATAAAGTTTCTTTACTTCTATTTTTTTTAGTTTGTAAAAATATAAGTTTTATTTAATTTATAAATATATTTTATAAATATATTTGACAGCAAAAACAAAAAAAAAAAAAATTTAATTCGGCCTGTACTGTAGCAACCCATTCTGTGGCCCGAAACCCTAGCCCATGCGATCGCATGGCTGGGCAACTTAGGACTCATGCGATCGCATGAGCCCGTCTGACACGCCACAGTTGACTGCAGCCTGCATTAATTACGGATAATTATTATTATTAATATATTTAAACCCTAATTAGGGTTATATATTTTATAATTTAAGTTTAGTTTATTTATTTAATTTGTATTTTTAGTTTAATTAGTTTATTTAAATTGTAAAATTAATAGTTTTATTAAATAAATAATATAAAAATAATATTTTTATAAAAATTGTACTTTTTACAACTTTTTGTATATTTTGTCTTTTTTTAATCGTTTTAGCGTAATATTTGTATTTTTAGCTCATATTTAGTTTTAAACTTAGTTTTTGCCATAGTTATTTTTACTTCTAGATTTTTAGGCTTTGCCGTAGAATCCCTTAAGTGCTTTTTCTTTAGATTAAGATTTAGGTGCTTTAGAATTTTGCGACGCCTTTTTAAGTTTTAGTACCTTTTTAAGATATTGCCATTTGGAATATAGTTTTTCCTATAAGCCTTAATATTTTTAGACGCCTTTTACCTATGTATCAATTATCATTCCAATTAGTAATCTCAATTTGCGATTATAATTTTAAGTTAGTTGTAGTGATAAGGTTGGGTTAGTCAAGTGTTTTTAAGTTTTATAAGTTTCATTTATTTTTCTGTCGCCTTTTATTTTTCTTTCTTATTTTTCTTTTTCGATCTTTTTCCGACGAACTCTTTTTCTTTCTTATTTCTCGCCATTCTAGTTTTTAGGACATAGATTTTTATTCTACTTCTTATCTAAATTTCTTAAAATTACGAAAATTTATTTTAAGTGGTTAAATTAATAGACATCAAAATTTTCTGGTTCGTAGTAATAGTTGGATTTGGGTTATTGGAGCCAAACAGTCCTCAATTATATTGAGACCAAACGAATCCTGCCCCTCTGCTGCATCTTTTGGCTATTCGAAACGTGGGCAAAATCAGAAAAGTCTATTGATTGGATAACTTATATAATTTTTCTTTCCTTTTAAAAACTAATAGGATATTCAGTGAATGCACCGAGCAAGACGTTCACCACCTTTTGTACGTTCACCACCTGTAACTAGATCAAGACATTTAGCAAATATTACCGCCGTTGATTTTTCTTTAGAATCGTCATCCAGTCGACCAAGTACTCCAGTTCAAATTTCCGATAATCCATTTTTTGAACCCGACCTCACAATTGAGAATCCGGAGAATATTCAGGGACGATTCATAGATCCTGAACCATTAAATTTTTTTCCGGAACCACCAATCATTCAAACAGAGATTGTTGAGGAACGAACCATTAAATCAGAATCCTCTAGTGATTCCGATTCAACAAATTCAATTATGGAGAATCTGGAACCTTTAAGTATGGAAGACCGAATGAGAGCTAAACGCACTGGCCAAGGTCACACAATTACTCATCCAGACATTAATGCGCCAAATTATGAAATCAAAGGACAAATTCTACACATGGTGACTAATCAATGCCAATTTAGTGGTGCGCCAAAGGAAGATCTAAATGAACATCTTCGTACCTTTAATAGGATCTGCACACTATTTAAAATCCGAGAAGTTGAGGATGAACAGATATATCTCATGTTATTTCCCTGGACTTTAAAGGGAGAAGCCAAAGATTGGTTGGAATCGTTACCTGAAGGGGCGATTGATACATGGGATGTTTTAGTTGAAAATTTTCTTAAACAATTCTTTCCTGCATCTAAAGCCGTAAGACTTCAAGGAGAAATTGTTACATTCACACAGAAGCCAAATGAAACTCTATATGAGGCTTGGACAAGATTTGGAAAGTTATTAAGAGGATGTCCGCAACATGGTTTAGATACCTGTCAAATAGTACAAATATTCTACCAAGGATGCGACATCACTACAAGGAAAGACATAGATATAGCAGCTGGTGGTTCTATTATAAAGAAAACCGAAACTGATGCTTACAAAATTATTGATAACACTGCTTCCCACTCACATGAGTGGCACCAAGAAAAAGATATCGTTAGATCATCTAAAGCAGCTAGAGCCGATTCTAGCCATGACTTAGATTTCATTTCCGCAAAGATAGATGCTGTCGAGAGACAAATGGAAAAGATGACTAAGGATATTCACTCAATACGAATTAGTTGTGAGCAGTGTGGAGGACCACATTTGACAAAAGATTGTCTCAGTATTGAATTAACAATGGAACAAAGAGAGAATGTTTCATACATAAACCAAAGGCTTGGAAATAATTATCAGAATAATTATCAACCGCCAAGACCTATTTACAATCAAAACCAGAATTATAACCGAAATATTCCGTACAACAACCAACAAGGTCCTAGCAATCAACAAGTATTCAACAATACTTACAATCAGCAAAGACCTAAATTTCAAAATAAACCACCACAACAAACCGATGATAAAAAGCCGAATTTGGAAGATATGATGACGAAGCTAGTTGAAACTCAAAAGCAGTTTTTCACATCTCAAAAACAAACCAATGAACAAAATGCTCAAGCATTTAGAAATCAACAAGCTTCTATTCAAAATCTGGAACAAGAAGTAAGTAACCTAGCAAGGTTAATAGGTGAAAGAAAACCGGGAAGTTTACCTAGTGATACAAATGCTAAACCCCGGAATGAAACAGCTAAAGCTATTACCACAAGAAGTGGTACAACACATAAACCACCTGAAATACCTGTAACTTCTGATGAAACTATTCCTACTCCACAAGAACCACAACCTGAACAAGATAAGGAAACAGAACCGGTAGTTGAAAATGTTAATGAAGATAACACAGTTAAGGATAAACCTTATGTTAAACCATACCAACCACCACTTCCTTACCCGAGTAAAATAAAAAAAGAGAAACTTGAAGCCGAGCAATCCAAATTCTTGGATATGTTTAAACAGATAAATGTAAATCTTCCTTTCATTGATGTGATTTCAGGAATGCCTAGATATGCTAAATTCTTGAAAGATCTAATCTCAAATAGAAAGAAAATGAAAGAACTCTCGGCTGTTACCATGAATGCTAATTGTTCAGCAGTGCTGTTGAATAAGATACCAGAAAAACTATCTGATCCAGGAAGTTTCACAATTCCATGTTTTCTGGGTAGTCTTAGTTCAATCGAAGCATTAGCAGATTTAGGTGCTAGTATAAATTTAATGCCGTATTCACTATACGCTAAACTAGACCTTGGAGAATTGAAACCAACTAGAATAAGTATACAACTAGCCGATCGATCAATAAAATATCCTAGAGGGATAATGGAGAACATGCTAGTTAAAGTTGGTACTTTAGTATTTCCAGTAGATTTTGTTGTTCTGGACATGGATGAAGATTCTCAAGTTCCTCTCATATTAGGAAGACCATTCTTAAACACGGCTAAAGCAATGATAGACGTGTTCGGTAAGAAATTGACCCTAAGTATAGAGGACGAGAGTGTTACCTTTTCAGTTGATAGAGCAATGCAAAAACCACAATCTGCAGATGATACATGTTATTATATTCAAACTATAGATGCACATGCAGAATTGTTAGAAGAATTTCCAGAATTACAAGGAACAGGAGAATGTTCTTTAGGAGAAGGTAATGAACCAATTAATGAAGCTGAAATGTTAGCTACACTAATAGCTAATGGATATGAACCAACAACAGAAGAAATTCAAATGCTAAAAGAAGAAGACAGATATCGATATAAATCATCGATAGAAGAACCTCCGAAATTAGAGTTAAAGCCACTTCCAAACCATTTGGAATACGCTTATTTACATGGTGAATCTGAATTACCTGTAATAATATCGTCTTCTCTTACTAAAAATGAGAAATCACAACTCATTTCTGTGTTGAAAGCTCATAAACCAGTCATTGCATGAAAAATTCATGATATTAAAGGAATAAGTCCTTCGTATTGCACACATAAAATCCTTATGGAAGAAGGTCATAAAACGTATGCGCAACGCCAACGAAGACTAAATCCTAATATGCAAGATGTAGTTAAGAAAGAAATTATTAAACTGCTAGATGCAGGTTTGATATATCCAATTTCTGATAGTCCATGGGTAAGCCCAATTCAATGCGTGCCTAAGAAGGGTGGCATGACTGTCATTACAAATGAAAAAAATGAGCTTATTCCTACAAGGACTGTAACAGGATGGCGTGTATGTATTGATTATAGAAAATTAAATGACGCCACCAGAAAAGATCACTTTCCCTTACCTTTCATTGATCAAATGTTGGAAAGATTAGCCGGAAATAGTTACTATTGTTTTCTAGATGGATTTTCCGGATATTTTCAAATTCCAATAGCACCCGAAGATCAAGAGTCACGTGCCCTTATGGTACTTTTGCTTACAAACGCATGCCATTTGAACTTTGCAATGCCCCTGCAACCTTTCAAAGGTGCATGATGGCGATTTTTCACGACATGATAGAAGAATGCATGGAAGTTTTCATGGATGACTTTTCAGTCTTCGGTGATACATTTGAATCATGTCTAGTTAATCTGGAACGAATGCTTATTAGATGCGAACAATCAAATCTAGTACTTAATTGGGAGAAATGCCATTTCATGGTTAAAGAAGGCATCGTTCTTGGACATAAAATTTCAAAAGAAGGAATTGAAGTGGATAGAGATAAAGTAGATGTAATTGCTAAACTTCCACATCCAACCAATGTTAGAGGAGTTAGGAGTTTTCTAGGGCATGCCGGTTTTTACCGACGTTTCATAAAAGATTTTTCTAAAATTGCCACTCCTATGAATAAACTCCTAGAAAAGGATGCTCCATTCATCTTTTTAGATGAATGTATCAAATCTTTTAATATTCTTAAAGAGAAACTCACTAATGTGCCAATCATGATAACACCAAATTGGAATCTACCATTTGAACTAATGTGCAATGCAAGTGATTTTGCAATGGGAGCCGTTTTAGGACAAAGGATTGAAAAACGATTTCAACCTATATATTATGCTAGTAAGACGTTACAAAGAGCATAAACGAACTATACAACTACTGAAAAAGAACTCCTTGCTATTGTCTTTGCTTTTGACAAATTTCGATCATATCTCGTTCTAGCAAAAACGGTGGTCTATACCGACCATTCTGCTCTTAGATACCTATTTTCGAAACAAGATGCTAAACCATGATTAATCCATTGGATCTTACTCTTACAAGAGTTCGATATTGAAATCCAAGATAAAAAAGGAGCAGAAAATCTCGCCGCTGATCATCTTTCTCGTCTTGAAAATCCTGAGTTAGAAGTTCTAAATGAATCGGCCATACAAGACAACTTTCCTGATGAATATCTATTGAAGATAGATTATAATGAAATACCATGGTTTGCAGACTATGCAAACTACTTAGTATGTGGATTCCTTGAAAAAGGATTATCGTACCAAAAACGAAAGAAATTCTTCAGTGATATAAAACACTATTTCTGGGAAGATCCACATTTGTTTAAAAGTTGTCCAGATGGAATAATACGCCGATGTGTATTCGGAGATGAAGCCAGTAAAATATTAAACTATTGTCACACAGGACCAACAGGAGGGCATTATGGACCTCAATTAACAGCAAGAAAAGTTTATGAAGCTGGATTCTATTGGCCTACAATTTACAAAGACGCACACCTTCTTTGCAAATCCTGTGATGCTTGTCAAAGGGCCGGAAAAATAAGTCAACGTGAGGAAATGCCACAAAATGTTATCCAAGTATGTGAAGTATTTGACATTTGGGGTATTGACTTTATGGGTCCATTTCCAAAATCTCATAATAATCTCTATATTCTCGTAGCCATTGATTATGTATCTAAATGGGCGGAAGCACAAGCTCTCCCAACTAACGATGCACGAGTTGTAGTCAACTTTTTAAAACGTCTTTTTGCAAGGTTTGGAACACCGAAAGCTTTAATAAGTGATCGGGGTACTCATTTCTGTAATAATCAACTTGAGAAAGTTCTTAAAATATATGGAGTAACTCATAAAATCTCCACTGCATATCATCCATAAACAAGTGGACAAGTTGAAAATACCAACCGAGCTTTAAAACGTATTCTAGAGAAAATCGTAGGATCAAATCCGAAGGAATGGTCCATTAAATTGGAGGATGCACTCTGGGCTTTTAGAACAGCCTACAAAACACCAATTGGAACCACACCTTTTAAACTCGTCTACGGAAAAGCATGTCATCTTCCAGTAGAAATTGAACACAAAGCATTTTGGGCTTTGAAGACATGTAATCTTGATATACATGAAGCTGGACGTCTACGATTAAGTCAACTAAACGAATTAGAAGAATTAAGACATGAAGCATACGAAAATTCATTAATCTATAAAGAAAGAACGACGAAATGGCATGATAAAAGAATCAGAAGTTTAAAAGAATTTAAAGAAGGAGACAGAGTTCTTCTTTTCAATTCACGATTCAAGCT
Organism: Rutidosis leptorrhynchoides; assembly: GCF_046630445.1. Lineage (NCBI taxonomy): Eukaryota > Viridiplantae > Streptophyta > Magnoliopsida > Asterales > Asteraceae > Rutidosis > Rutidosis leptorrhynchoides. Next base: position 114,326,420 of record NC_092338.1, read on the forward strand.
ATTTCCTGGAAAATTGAAATCAAGATGGTCTGGACCATTCATAGTTAAAAGAGTTTTTCCATACGGGACAGTAGAATTGATAAATTCAAATGGGATTGAATTTAAAGTTAATGGTCACAGAGTTAAACACTACATAGATAGTCCGATGGAATTCGACAATGAAGTTAATCACAATTTCGACACCACAGCTAACTAAGTGTGGAGAGAATCAAGTCTTTAAAGGATAATATGTATTTCTGTTAGAGTTAGATTGTATGTTTTCGTGTAGTTCTCGAAAATGGAACTCGAATGGTCTTTCCCTAGCAGACCCTAAAGAACTAGTCTTCTCCCCCCATTCTGAATTTTTATTTTTTTTAGAAAATGAAGACTGCCTGTGAACTAAACCATGGTCTAATGCTACACGCTTTGATCACTAAACGTAATAATGACACACTATCGAGTGAAATAGTATCAGTAATCAGAGAAAGATTGGACGGAGTAAGAAAAGAATCCAGATGTGAAGATAATAAGTTACAATTTGGTAAAGGGAAATCAAAATCCGCAGTGAAAAGAAGAGCACGACACCTTGAAAGATGTCACAAATGCGGAAAATGGTCACATGGAGGTAAATGTTCAAATAATCAAACCTATTCAAATACCGAATTTGTTACTTTATGCAGAGACGGACCGTTCATATGTTTAGAAGAAAAAACACTGAATGCTCGAGGTTACGCCTATGTAGCTATGGAAAACCAATTAAACCGACTATCTTATGAATGAGATAGATCATATAACTAAGAATACTATCTCACCGGTATGTCTGTACAGTTTTTATTTTTTTTTATTTTTAACCTTTTGATAATAAACGCTAATTTGTTCGCTATAAAGTATTAAATTGGTATTGAATAAAATTAGGTTTGGCGACCGAAATTATTGATATCATACAAAAATTTATTACATCACTGCGAAATTTAACGTTTATTCTTAAGGTATAAATATCTTTAATCAATCAACCCAAAATATTTCAAAAATTCGTCATGAGTTAAATTAGGTCTTGGAACCGAAATTACTTTACCGAAAAGAGGGGCGCATATTTTTGATAATATTTGATTGATTAAAGTGGGATAAAAAGCCAAAAAGATTTTTAATTTTATTTTTACAATGTTTTTAAAATTAATATATAAATCTTAAATTAATATTGTAAACTTTGTAAAAACAATATATTTAAAATTGTAAATATTTGAAAAATATAATATAAGTTTGGTGTGATTTTATAATATGAATTTTTTAAATTAAGTTTGGTGTGAATTTTTAATTTTTAAAATATGAATTTTATTTTTATGCATTTTAAATTTAAGTTTGGTGTGAATTTTTAATATTAATTTTGAATTTTATGCATTTTTAAATTTAAGTTGTGTGAAATTAAAAACAAAAATTTACTTTATTTCGCTAAGTTAAAAAAATAATTTTTAAAATTCGTCGTAAGTTGAAGACTAGGTCATTGAACCGAAATTGCTTTACCCGAGGGAGGAACGAGAACTTTTATTATCATTATTTTTAATCTTATTGAATTAAAGTATGCCAAAAACATTAAAAAAAATCAAAAATCTTTACTTTTAAAAAAACCGCACTTTGATTTGACAAATTTTAAAATTTTGTCGAGGGACAGACTAGGACAACGATCCGAAACGCCCTCGCTCCTAAAGGAAAACAAAATTTTTAAAATTTAATTAATTATAAGTTTTATAAAGTATAAGGTTTTATATAAAAAAAAAACATGAAATTACTGTAGCCGGCACCCCATGCGATCGCATGGGGTTTGCACTTGGAACCCATGCGATCGCATGGGGACCAAATGCAGGCCAGAAACAAATAGACAGCGAGTTCTGCTCTTCATCCACAAAACACACACTCAACCACGAACCAACCCCAAAATCCTCTCTAAAATTCGCCATTTTTCACCGTAATTCGTCATTTTTCTTGCTTTAATCATGCCTAGATTCTCATTCTTTAGCAAATTGGTAAAAATTACACCCCTAAACTCTATAAATTTCTAGTTTTTGTGATAATTATCAATTTTTTACCTAATGCAATTTTGTTAATTTCTAGTGTAATTAGTGTTAAATTGTTAGTATTTTATGCATGTATAACCTAGACTGATGCTATTTAACATGATTTGAAGCCAAAAACTTCAAAATTTTTAGAAATCTAGGGTTTGTGTTCTTGAGCAATTTGGGGCTTTTTGATATAAACAGGTTATGACCGATTTTTGTCATGAATTATTGCTAAATTGAGTAGTGTAACATGTTTAGATAGTTAAATGATCCAAACATTGATCCTAAACATGATTTTTGGAGATTAAAGTGGACTTTTTAAGTCCAAAATTCATGAACTTGATTAATTTGATATATTTGCCATTTGAGACTTGTTTAATTATTAGTAATGACTATTTTGACATGTTATTTGAGTTAAATGCTTATGAATTTTGTATACATTTTCATATGTGCTTATTTGAAAAGTGTAGAATTGTGAAAAATTGTGAAAATGTGTATAGGTTTAATTTTGAGTTAACATGTTATAGTAATTGTTTTAAGTTGTTATTTTGCTAACACTAATGCATATTTGGATGCACAAATTTTGTGTTTAATGTGTTTTGCAGAAAGCCGATACTGGAGGTTCAGGAGCATCATCATCTAGACGACCAGCACCAGCTCCAGAACCAGAACCAGAAATGCAACACGAACAACAACCACAACAAGAACCACAACAATAGCCTGATCAGCACATACCTTATTATGATCCGGTACAGTTTGTTGATGAATTCATAGTATTCCCAATGAGGCCGCAAGTAGAATTCCCAACGATTCCTGAGCACACTCTGCATCCTAATCTGAGATTTGATAGGAGATGGAGAGATTACGAGACATATCAAAGGAACAAATTCAAATTGGTAACAAAAAATGTAGAGGTGCCAAGGGTAATCGATTGGGCCCCTTTGGAAATGGTCCATCTAGCTGACCGTGTTAGACAGCTTTTAGTTCAAAGGTATGGCAGTTCTTCTTTTACAGATTGGGAACGTCTTTTCACCATTCGTAGACCTGTATATAAGGAATGGTGTGTTGAGTTGATGAGTACTGTATCACTTGATGCAAATATAGTTAGAATAGATGATAGAAGATTTCTTAGGTTTATCCTTGGCGGTAGGATGTACAGAATGTCCATGTTGGACATGGCCAGGGCCTTACAGATATATACTCCTGGTGAGTTGCTACTACCTGATTGTACAAATTTGATTCATTATGGTGAAAGGGTAGATAGTAACTTTGACGCTGACGCCATTTGGAGGCGTATGTCACATTTTGATGTTTTTACACGAGCAGGAGGACACTCCTATACACATATTGACAGAGCCGAGCTTCGTATTATTCATAGATTTTTGGCTAACTCGATTACACAGAGAGGTCATAATAAAGAAAAAATTGCCTTACATGATTTATTCTACCTAAAGTGTATTCGGGATCCTAGAAGCTTTGTCAATATCCCTTACTGTGTTGCTTTTTATTTATCTAAAATGGTAGAGGGAATGCAGGACGGGAGTATAATAGGAGGAGGTATTTTTGTTACTCTCATTGGAGAGTATTTAGGTGTTGATAGGAACCAAGGGGGTCCATTACAGCTTTGTAGAGAACAGGTTGAGCCCTTAGGATTGAAAGTTTATGTGGGTGCTAAGGTATTGAAAAGTAGACGTAACCAAGCAGTACCCTATGAGGGATCTCATCCTCAGGTAGAGAGAGGCTCAGACGAGGAAATGGAGGAGGCGGAAGACATTAGGGATGTCTTTCGAGATGCTATTCTTGACATCCACGTTCGTATAGATGAGGAAGCAATGACGAATGCGGCCAGACATAGTATGTATGAGCAGTGGAACTCCGAGCGAGTATACGAGGATTATAGGCGACGCCAACACGATAGCTGGTTAGTTCATCAGCACCAAATCATGAGCCAGCTATCATATCAGGTACCAAATAACTATGTACCTACTCGACCTGCTCATTTTCCGCCACATAGCCCCGATATCCGACCACCCTTTAACCGGTATGACTATAACCAAGCCTATCAAAACACCTATAACCAACAATGGAACCCACCTGACGAGATGAACTGGAACCCATATCCAGACTGATTTAGTTCCATTTGGTTATTTATATGATTTTTATGTTTTTATCTTTTTTACTTATTCATGTTTAAACTTATGTTATTGAATATACTTATGCAATCTTTATCATTTTTATTATTATTGTGTACTAATATTTCACATTTAGAATTTGAAAGTGGGATATTAAGTCCCATTTCAAATTGCCATGCATGTTTATATTTGTATGTATGTATATTGTAAATTGTACAAAACAGGGTAAAACAGCGCATTTTCAAAGACTGGCATTAAGTTCAGCAAAAGCTACTAATTTTGACGACAAGATGACAAATAAATGTGATGTAACAACAGACGAAATGAACAAATGATATGCACCATTTATCATTCAGCAACCAAACTCCAATATGTTTGGAAACTTTGGTAAAATTTAATCATTTTTACGCTAATCACCCTCAATAATTTAAATTGTTACTGATTTCTTGCAAATGAGGGCATTGCAAGATCTTAAGTGTGGGAAGGGGTTAAATTCTTTCGGATTTTTTAAAATTTTTATCTTAAACACTTGGTTACCATTAAAAATACTAGTAACGTAGTAGTTGTATTAGAATCTAGTGCTCTCTGTTGATAAAGAACAGCCCTAGTCTTATATACTGACTACCCAATTCTAGTAAAATTTTTCAAAATTTTCAATTAAATGAACTCAAAATCATGTTTATACATATTTATGAACGATAAAACTAGGTGTTAACACCGAAATTATTGTTACCTCAGAAAGGACATAAATTGAGAAACAAACCAAAATGTTAAAATTCATTTAAAATGGAATAGAGGACAATAAAAAGGAAAATAAAAGCCAAGTGTGGGAAAAATTACCAAGTTATCTTAAACATATGTCACATATTTCTGTAACAAATAACTGAAAATACTTTTGCTTTGGACTAAACTAAACTATTTTACCCGATGAAAGAAAAGAAGAGATGGATCTACACGATGAATCAATTCCATCACTAAAAGGAAGTAAAGTCTTCCGAAAAAGACACGCGCTTCTTGATTTAGGTCATGAAGTTGTCGTCCAGACCAGCTGTAGGTTGACGAAAAACCTAGAAAAGTCATCACTAAAATCAGCAGGAAATCCACGGACCTCAGCATTAAACAGGGTTGCCAAGTGGTCAGATTTATCCTAACCATGAGAGGATCTGTCTTGTAAAATGGGGAGGGCACCGTGCAAATTAGCTGGATAAGACTAATGAATCAGATCCCCAGAAAGGATAATCTCCTTAAAGATTAAAAAATCAGCTTTTAAGCCTGATATTACTCAATCTTAGAGATTGACCTTAAAGATTGAGAATTCAAACTCATGGAATTCAATGATATCTAAACTCGAGCTTGAACGAGAAAATATTTTGATCAAATTATAAACCGATTTGTTTTCTGAAAACCCATTTTCAATGCATTCATTAACATTGAACGTAAAATCCTAGGAATTCACCTGGAATTCATTAGGTCACCTGAACCAAATCGGGTGTCAACCGTAAGAACAGTGGTTGCATAGCATGGTCAAAGATAGGACCTTGTGCCAGACCTAAAAATTATAAAGGGTGAGCTTTACTATTGCTCCTACCAAGGATAGTAATTGCGTCTGACACGTTATAGACCATAATTAAAAGCATGTCAGGGGACATTGCCTTAACAGTTGCTTGTTCAACGCTTTCCTTTACAACCGGACGGTAGTTTACTGAAAGGTAATATACGGGACAAGTAAACTGGACGTGTTGCTTTCCTAATACAAGGTTAGCAAGTGGGTGACACAAAACCGCAAGTTTTGACCTAAAATTTTCAAATCTGAAACCCACCAAGCCCACAAAAATATTTTGCAAACACCGGTGAAGGGTTATTCCGGAAAACTTATCTAGGGTAAAAACTAGATTTAATTTTTAAAAGATCAAATGTTTTCATAAAGATCCAATTTCCTTAATGGATCTTAATTTTATAGTCATGTGGGACTGTAAACCACATCATTACTACCATTGTTTATACCGCCGTAAAGAAATCACTGATGTACAAAGTGTGAAGAATAAAGAAGTGATTCTTATATTTCAAGACTATATTGCTTGAGGACAAGCAACGCTCAAGTGTGGGAATATTTGATAATGCTAAAAGCGAACATATATTTCATAGCATTATTCCTCAAGAAAGACAAGCTTTTAGTTGCAATTGTTCTATTTACAAGTGATATTCGTTTAAATAATAAAAGGTAAAGACAAAAGACAGATTCGACGAATTGAAGACGTAAAGGTCCAAAAAGCTCAAAAGTACAAAATACAATCAAAGAGGTTCCAATTATTGATAAGAAACGTCTCAGAATCACAAAAGTACAAGATTCAAAACGCAAAGTACAAGATATTAAATTGTACGCAAGGACGTTCGAAAATCCGGAACCGGGACCAGAGACAACTCTCAACGCTCGACGCAACGGCCTAAAAATTACAAGTCAACTATGCATATGAATATAATATAATATATAATTAATTCTTAAAATTAATATATATATTATATTATATTTATAAAACGTCGGCACAAGGAAACAAGCAACATGTGAGCTCTCCCAGCTGGCCATGCGATCGCATGGCCAGGAAGAAGAAAGTCCATGCGATCGCATGGCATGAAAAGTCAGGCCACATCCCCTATAAATTCGCAGTTTGGTGAACGCAAAAAACATATCTTTTCTCTTCTCCATTCATACGTAATATTTATATTTATAATTTATATTTTAATTTTAATTTTAATTATAATTCTAATAATAAGGGTATGTTAGCGAATGTTGTAAGGGTGTAAGTCCCAATTCTGTCCGTGTAACGCTACACTATTTTTAATCATTGTAAGTTATGTTCAACCTTTTTAATTTAATGTCTCGTAGCTAAGTTATTATTATGCTTATTTAATCCGAAGTAATCATGATGTTGGGCTAATTACTAAAATTGGGTAATTGGGCTTTGTACCATAATTGGGGTTTGGACAAAAGAACGACACTTGTGGAAATTAGACTATGGGCTATTAATGGGCTTTATATTTGTTTAACTAAATGATAGTTTGTTAATGTTAATATAAAGATTTACAATTGGACGTCCCTATAAATAACCATATACACTCAATCGGACACGATGGGCGGAATATTTATATGTACGAATAATCGTTCATTTAACCGGACACGGGAATGGATTAAAAGCCACTAGAATTATTAAAACAGGGGTGAAATTATGTACAAGGACACTTGGCATAATTGTTAACAAAGTATTAAAACCTTGGGTTACACTCAGTCGACATCCTGGTGTAATTATTAAACAAAGTATTAAAATCTTGTTACAGTTTAAGTCCCCAATTAGTTGGAATATTTAACTTCGGGTATAAGGATAATTTGACGAGGACACTCGCACTTTATATTTATGACTGATGGACTGTTATGGACAAAAACCAGACGGACATATTAAATAATCCAGGACAAAGGACAATTAACCCATGGGCATAAAACTAAAATCAACACGTCAAACATCATGATTACGGAAGTTTAAATAAGCATAATTCTTTTATTTCATATTTATTTTCCTTTATTTTATATTTAATTGCACTTCTAATTATCGCATTTTTATTTATTGTTATTGTATTTAATTGCACTTTTAATTATCGTACTTTTTAATTATCGCAAGTTTATTTTATCGCACTTTTATTATTCACAATTTCATTATCGTTATTTACTTTACGCTTTAAATTAAGTCTTTTATTTAATATTTTACATTTGGTTTTAACTGCGACTGAAGAATTAAAATCGACAAACCGGTCATTAAACGGTAAAACCCCCCCTTTATAATAATAATATTACTTATATATATATATTTGTATTTTTATAAAAGTAAACTAATATAGCGTTAAGCTTTGTTTAAAGATTTTCCCTGTGGAACGAACCGGACTTACTAAAAACTACACTACTGTACGATTAGGTACACTGCCTATAAGTGTTGTAGCAAGGTTTAAGTATATCCATTCTATAAATAAATAAATATCTTGTGTAAAATTGTATCGTATTTAATAGTATTTCCTGCTAAAATATAAAGCTATCGAATATACACCTCGCATAACATCAACATTCTACGATTGTTTTGTTATACCGGATATCTGTACTTATTATTATTATTATGCTTGGTAACCTAAGAATTAGTGAAAAACACTAATTGACGCGAATTCTAAAGGTAGATCTACGGGCACCAACCACCCCCATTTTCGAATAGTGGAAATGCTTTAGTACTTCGAAGGGTTCTTGTCATAAATTTGAATAGTGGAATGTATGATTCCAGATATCTTAAGCGCTCTATGTTAAGGTCGGTTACCAGGCGACTCATCGTATGAATGATTTTTGCAGTTGTAATGATCCTGCACATTTAATTAAATGAAATCTTGTGGCTTATTAAATATTATGATTATTGTATAGAAATTAAACCTATGACTCACCAACATTTTTGTTGACGTTTTAAGCATGTTTATTCTCAGGTGAATATTTAAAATGCTTCCGTTGTCGTATGCCAACCCAAGGTCAAGATTTGAAGTCGGCATAATTGTTTATATTGTTTAAACTTACATTCGGAGTGTTTGTTGTAATATATTTGATTATATTGTAATGGGTTGTGTAAAAATTTATTTATTTGAGGAGATTGTCTTTGATAGAAAATCCAAATTATGTCATTAAAACCTTTATTCAATAATAAAGGTTATGGTTGTTTTTAAAAACGAATACAAGATTTGAAAAATGTCTCACATAGAGGTCAAAACCTCGCAAAGTAACCAATTAATATGAAACGTTTATAATTAATATGAACGGGGCATTTCAGTTGGTATTTTCGACTACATGAGTTTAAGTTCCAAACACAACTACGAGCATGATGTTTGGGGATAAACTACTCAATCCTAAGTCGAAACCAAAACTAATCCAAGCAAGCATCAAAAGGGGAAATCATCTAATCCCGAGCATACCCTTGCCACGTCCGCCTCCGAACCTAAAAATGTAAACAACGAGAGGGTAAGCTAATGCTTAGTGAATGCAATACTTATACGCATACATACATAATTCAATCACTTTCATACACCTACACAAACAATGAAATATCATTAGCAAACCGCAATAATCGAATAATCATACGTACAACGTTAATAACACTTACACAACCCAATATACTCAATGTCGACATTCGACTCGATGGTGGCCGACGAAGAGCGGTAGGTCAAATACGTTAACCACTCACCACCCATCGCAACGCGTACGTGGCCGACTAAGAGCGGTAGGTCAAAATCATTAACCACTCACCACTACGCACCATGAGGCCGACGAAAAGTGCAACCGAAACGTTAACACTTACCTCAATCACAAGGATGACCGACGAAAAGAGAAACCGCTTACCATCCTACGATAAGTGGCCAATGAAGTGAGAATCCCCAAATGGATAACACTTACCACTTACCCCAACACACACATGTGGCCAACGAAGAGCGATAGGTCAAACATTAATCACTCACCACATAACCAAACACGCACATGTGACCGACGAAGAGCGATAGGTCAAACATTAATCACTCATCACATACCTCACTTCCAATTGTGGTCAACAAAGTGTCATTCCTTCCGGATATCACTCACCACATAACGCAAACCAAATATATCCAAAGAAGAGCTATCCATACGGATACCACTCACTATATTTTTCCCCGACCCAAATGTGGCCCACGAAAAGCGTATCCTACCGGATAACACTTACCACGTTGCACGCAAGCAACCAAATTATATACATAAACGTATAAATATTCCACTCACCTCGGTTACTTGAAGAGCCAATCCCGCTTGAGCTCCTAATCGTCCAAATGTAAATCACCTAAGTAATTCACAACAAATAAGTAAACACTCTAGCTTATACCCAAACACCGATAAGTGCAATATTGACCCATTTGCACTTACTTCCACTTTGACTAAGTCAAATCTCACCCAAAAACCCCCATAATCACAATCGACTTGTGATTATGTTCCAACAACTCATTTTACTCAAGGTTTCATCATCAAAACACATTACTTGCATCAATTTACACAAATCCCATTTTGACCTAATCTCAAGTCAAAACACCCATTTTGCAAGCTTACACAATTAATCACTTATAACCTAAGTTAACTAGTGATAGTAACACCCGAACATGATTATCAACTAATCAATTTCATCATCCAACCTAAAACCCACCAACAATGGTTATCAACACCATTTACTAGCTCAATCACCCAATTATCAACTAGTGTGTTTACTCAAGAACACCCAAAATAAAACTCCAATTATGAACACTAATCATACAATGAAAACTCGGAGTTAAAACTTACCAATACTACCACAACGTAGAAGGAGCGAGATGAACAACTTTAACACTCGAGCTTTCGATCGATTCAAGCTCATTCTTCCCCAAATCTCCAAATCTCTCTCTAGAAATCTCTCTCTCTCTCTAGATGAAATGGGAGTGTTTGTGGATGTGAAATATGATCTAAAATTGGATCTCAAACTGATAATATTGCTACACATCCGGCCTCAAGTGAAAAGACCAAAATGCCCTTCATTTAAATCAAAATAGCAAAAAGAAGAATCCTGTCGCAGGATAGGTGCGCGGCGCGCACCCCTGCCTGTGCGCGGCGCGCACAAGCTAAAACCCAGCCTGTCAGTTTCTATTTAATTCAGTTTGATAATACGACGTTTACGTACACATGTACACTTGGGTTTAGGGTCTTACATTATACCACTCAGGTAATGTCTCGGTGGAGCTTATTATTTAGTTACCAATAATACAATTTAGCAATTATTTAAAAAGTCGCGACTAAATCTTATCACTAAATGATATTAGTGAATTAAAGATAATTATCACATAAATATATAAATAAAGACCAAAAATTGATTACTCATAAAAAGATATCTATATCCAAAAAAGGTTGTCTCAAATTCAGATAGTGGGTGACAAAAAAAAAACAGTCACTAATTTTGAGACGCCTTTTAAAAACGAGATTTAAAAAAAGAAAAAAAAAACGCTACTCATTCTTTAGAATGCTCCTCATCCTGGAGAATGCTAATGCGGCTCACATTCATATGGAGTATTCCTGGAATGCGGCTCATTCTGTAGAATACAGTACATTTAACTCAAAATGGTGCTGACTGATCAAAAGAGAATGCTCCGCATTGTAGAGAATGTGGTTCATTTCTGACCTGAACAAAAATTGATGGTTTCGATTAATTTGACACTTAAACGTTTTTCCTGCATAACTCATTAATCGTACTCCGTTTGACTTGAAATTTTAAAGGTCTACTCTTAAAAACATTCCTTAAAACCCATTTTGACACGACCCGTTTAGACCAAAATTAACCGACATAATTCATTTTGACATGTCAAAGCTTTCCAAAATATTTTCCTTTAAACTATACAATACATAAATTTCCATTTCATTCATAAAATAGCATCCACTTTCAAGTTTGTGTTCATATCATTAAATACATCAATTCCATATCTAAAAGACCTTAACATTACAAAACTCGATTTAGAATTCAATGTTCCACAAACTTATGAACACTTAGACAAACTCCAACATGACTCACAATCATAAGTATATCAAAATTCATAGACCATGACATAAAGGCGTCAAAACAAACGGTAATAAAAAGTGTGACAAAAAAACTTGCATACCACTTACAATAACCAATGATCCTATAATCCCTTGACGGCTCCTTACCTTCACGATGCTTTCGAGAACCTATAAAACATGTCAACATATATCAGGAAATAGTTTAGTGAGTGTATAGTAAGTAAATAGGCAACATGCATAACATAACATACCGAGTACATAAGGCATCATAAACAAGTTCGGATCTGAATCATAACTGTACAATTACACGGGATTCACCCAAGTAATTGCATAAGTAACAAGTACAAGTGGTAGGTCACCCCTTATCTTGCATCATACACAAGTACCCTACGCATCATACATAAACTTAAATGAAGTTAAATAAACTTCCCATTTCTCATATGACTATAAGTGACCTCTTGCACGGATGCAATCCAGAACACCTATAACCACATTATTCCCGCCCATATTACTCTCATTCATCTCACCTTGGCCTTCTTCACGATCTAACTCGTTTTCTTTTCTTAGATTAGCACTTATAACATTACTAATCTCATCAATCATATTCTTATTACCAGGGTCGTCTCAATGATTTTAAAGACCATGTTCGAGCCATAAAATGGGCCCTCTTATATACATTAATTTTTTTATATTTGTATAAATGTAAGTACATATCACGGATGGTTGAATGCCTGAATTTATATACGGTTGAATTGGGCAAATTAAAATGACTTTGGTCAATATCATTTGTTATTAGAGATTAAGATGATTAATGGGTCAAACAATAAGAAATAATCTTTTTTTTTAACTCGTACTCTGTAAAGTAGCTAACTACAATTAAAATTTTTTGTTTCAGTAATATTCCGTTCATATATAAAAATATGCATTATTATTTTTTTTATTTTTGGGCCCCTATAAAACTTTAGGTTCTGTTCAGTTGCACACTCTGCATATGTACCGAAGACGCCCCTGCTTATTACTAAGCATGCATTCTATTCTCAAATTAACCCTTTATGGTTAACTTGTCTTAACATACAACTTATGATGCTTACCCTTACATCCCCGTTAATAAAACCTTATTCATATTCATTAACCATTTAAGCATTCTCTTGAACAAAACTTACATTATTTATACATTCAAGCAATTAAACAAACACATAGTGTGCATAAATTTGTTTTAACTCTTTTCTTCATTAAAGTCACTATCTTTTGTACCAAACTTGTTCTTTTAAGAAATTTCATACATAAACATAGGCCTTAACATCTTTTAAATTCGTTTTTATACATAATCAAACCATAAATTCATCTTAAATCAAATCCTCACTTTCATTTCCTTCAAAAAACAACTTTGTTATGAACCTTAAACCTTAAATCCGAATTTTTACTAATACAAAGCTTAAGCTATACTTTAAATCGTGAAGTAAGCATAAACTAAGCATAAACAATAATAAATTTCAAGTATACAAGTCATACCTCAAATTTAATCTCAAACTTTAACTTGAAGTCAAGAAGAACAGATGGTGATGATTTCTCCCATTATGATTTATACACTCCTAATTGCTTAATTCCGGGTTAACATGAGTTCAACTCACTCAATCTTGAACCCCTTGATCCCCCTTGCTTGATACACTCCCCATTGTTATTTCTTTTTTTACTTTGACTGAATGATCTAGAGACCTCTTCTTCTTGTTTTAATTTAACTAGACTTATCCCATGTTGACAACATAAGTCCATCCCCACCATTATAACTTAAGTACCATTACTATTACTGTATTATCTAATACACAAAAGTTATGAACAGTAACTAGGGGCATCTTCGCTCTTTCATTTTTCTTCTTCTTTTTTTAACTTTTAACTAAATGGGAAAATTATTTAAAAATACATTGAACTTTTACCAAATTCCTATTGGATGCATCCAACTTTCATATCTCCTATTGTATACATTCAACTTTCTAAATTGTTCTATTGTATGCATCATGTAACTTGTACACCAGGTATCCGGTAATTATGTTGAAAAAATTCGTGATTAGTCCCTAGACTTAACGTCCGTTAAATTTTCCGTTAGATCTTATTTCATCCTACTATTCCCTTAATAAAAAACCTTAATATCTTCATCTTCATCTTCATCACTAAAAAAAATAAGAACCCTAATTTTAAAACCCCAAACATTGAATTCAACCACCAAACATGGATTATAACCTATTGTTATTGTTTTTTGAAGTAATCTACAAATTCTCTTTATAAGCTGAAATTTGGAGTACCCGATACGAAATTTACTACATCCTTTTTGTTTGTCACTAAAACAGCCATTATAAAAATCTCTAGTATTGAATTAACAAAACACTTGTCCTCTATTTTTTTGGTTCCCGTGCAACCACTTTTGCTTTTCTTTGTCTCTTCTGTTCCGGCCAAATCTAAATTAAATCCCATTGCATTTAATCTTCTCCAGCAGGTATCTGTTAGATAAAGCAATACTAGTTTTCATCTTCATACAAAAGCCTTCTCTCTACTTTTTTCTCTCCAACCTAAACTTCCTTTTCATCCTAAACTAAAACTCCAACAATATAAATATAAATAAAACGGTTTTCCGGTGGATGTCTGGCATACAAAGATTGAGACGAGAACCGATGTGAGATTGTCGATTCCGGCAACAACCAGTCAGATCTGGTCGATTCCGGCATCAATCATTTAATGGTCGATTTGGTGGTTCCGACATTGGTGAGCAAGGATAATTTGTCTCAGTCAAACTTTCAAATACTAATGGTCTGTTTTCTTGAAATAATTTGTTGATTTGTTGGATTTTTTTCCAGGAGATGCATTTAAATATGTTGTGATATGTTTCTCTATGTTGTAGAACTTCATTCAAGGAAATCGTTAGTAATGCATTAAACTGTTAGGAAATTGACCTTCTACTTTGCTCTAACCATGGTCAAATTGATACCCCTTGTTCTGTTTTTTGTGTGATTTAGGAAAAATTGCAAAACGTTGTGATCATTGCAGTAAAATTAGATGAGGGATCAATGATAGTAATTTTCTTTATGAAAAACAAATGATGCAATATTTAATAAATATGAGGGACCAATAATGTAACTATTAAATTCAGGTGACTTGAAGGTTACCTGTTATAACAGGTTAAATACATACAATAGAACAATTTAGAAAGTTGAATGCATACAATAAAAATTTAATAAAAGTTCGGTGTATTTTCAAACAATTTTCCCAAACTAAATTTCAGTACACCAACAACCCCCCCCCCCCAACTTTTTTCACAAATTCAAATCGACCCCCTAAACAGGGGGTAAAGTGTCAAATAATCATTTTCATAAAAAATCTTAAATAAACTCCACCCAAATATTCAACGGGTCATATCTTCTCGCTCGCAACGAGTTAAATTTTTTCGACACCATCATTAAACATGAAATAATTTTAGGAGCACAATGTAACTAACTATACACAAAACGGACGCTTTTTAAAAAACGCTAAATATTTGGGGTACTTTTCATACACGTTGATTTTGCGTTAAATTTTTAAAAGTCGACAATTTCATAGCGAAACGCGGAGATGCACATATATTGTTAATTTAAAATAACATTTAAATCTTTCACGGGTTATACCTTTTAGTTCGACTCGAGTTGCGCTTCAACGACATCATCGTTAGCCACGAAATAATTTTACAAACTAAACGCAATAAAATACATTGAAAACCGAACCCCCGGCGCGAAGCAAGGGTTCAAAAACTATTTATAACTCAAGTGGTCCTAATTTATTTAACTAACTTAGACTTTTTATTTTTGCCACTAACTTAGACTTAAGTGGTCCTAATTTATTTAAGTGTTAATATACTGTTTCTTTTCAAAAAAATAAAAATAAAAATAAATAAACTTTAGACTTTTTCTTAATTTTACAATACTAGTCTCCTTTTAACATAAAACTTAATTAACTTAACACTTATCCTAAACTTTTTTCTTAAATTATAAGCAATTTAAACCAATTAAATAATTTATACAAAAAGGTAAATAAAGATACTTTAAAAAAATTGGGGCTTTACAACTCTTCCCCCGTTAAATCATTTGTGTCCTCACGAATCATTTTTGATGCACCGACGGGTAGTAAGTCATCAATCATGAAACGACCCAACCCGTCATTAACCCTACCTAATTTTTTTTTGAAACATTAATACAACACCGCATTACGTTTTTCGGATCATAAACAACCACCACACAAGTTTAATAACATGAAAACGTTTCGTACAATACTTCGAGTATTAAAGTTTAGTACAATTCAAAATGTCATATCGACCCATAAGTTTAATTGCCAAACAAAACATGAGCATGGCGTTTGGGGTTAAACTTCCCAACAAGGTTGCATCCAAAAACACCCTCCAATAGCCCACTAGATGGAGATCTCTAATCCACGAGTATACCATTGCCTTTATCCACACCGGAACCTAAAAAGAGTAAACAACGAGAGGGTAAGCATAACGCTTAGTGAATGCAATAACTATACATCTACATATATAATCTATTTACTTGCAAACACTTACACACATACCACATACATGCTAGCAACCTAATTAGCATACCAGCGTAAAGTTTAAGACTAAAAGTCTCTAATACCGCAAGCTAGCACGATCAATAACATATAATCAATACAATATAATATGCTAATAATAACACATAACAATGGTTAACCAGTAGCACAAGGGAATGGTACTCGCGAAAGACCATCGGTGTTCATAACAGCCATTGGTGTACGTACGCATTGTATAACCAACCCCCATGAGTGGTATTGAACCCACGAACTTAAACCCACCCATTACGTTCAATGTGGTATCGAACTCACGAACTTAAAACCCACATCACACGCCAACCCACATGACACATGAGGTATCGAACTCACGAACTTTAACCCTCATCGCATGCCAAGCACGGTGTCGTATCGAACTCACAAATTTAACCCACAACGCATCCCACACAAGTAAATACATTATATACATACACGTATAATTATTCCACTCACCTTAACACTTGGATGAAAGTGAAACCAAAATCACGTAAGCTTCAACGCAATGTACCTAATACATTAATTGCACAAATAACACATAAGCAAGTTGGACTACTTACCAACTTACAACCCTAGTGCATTAATGACTCAAGGTGCAATTATGACCCACTGGCGTTAATGACACTCACACTAGGTCAAGACTACCTTAAATCACTAATGGCTAGTGATTAAAGTCTAACCACACCAACTAACACAATTTTGAGCAATAAATATCTCATCTTGCTAGTTGGGTCACAATACACCCATTTGACCCATTTTAAAGTTAACACTTGCATTTGGGTCACCGATAACCCTAATGACACCCATTTCACTAAAAACTAAGTGAGCTAGTGTTATAGCAACACTTTAAAGCTTACAACCCCAAATTATAACATAAAACCCTAGATTATGAATCTTTAGGTTTAGTTACATGAATCTTACCAAAAATCACCCCTTTATCATATAAATGGGGCTTACACCCAACCCATGAATAAAAACTCTAGCCATAACCCAAATTGAACACTAAGACTTGGAATTGAAACTTACCACAACACCATGAGATGGCTAGCAAGTGGATTCAACAAGAACTCAACTCAAAATAATGGAAACTAGCTTCTTCTTCCTTGAATCAAGCTTTCTCTCACTAGAACTCTCTCTCTAGTTGAGAGTGTTTGAAAGGATAAGATTTGAGGTGGAAATGAGATCCAAATCTGATCTCAAGCTTTATTTACGCCCACATGTGAAAAGACCAAAGTGCCCTTCTTATAATTACAAAATAACTCAAAAACCCAGATTCTGGCACAGGAACGTCGTTCCAGAAAGAGGAACGGTGTTCCTCTCATACGTAAATCTAGAACGTCGTTCCACAAAGGGGAACACAGTTCCTCAAACAGCTCCAACATGCTTAGTTTTTCTGTTACGCAATCCTTCATTACTCAACGTCGTTCTTGGTCTTTGGAACGTTGTTCCTCACTTTGGAACGTCGTTCTTCATTCCTTAACTCACAAAATATGTGCAAGTCTTAGATTTAGTGTTGCCGATGATATAGAGTGCATTTGTAAGTTTTACACCAGACAAATCTTTTTGGCCTTGAACCAACATATAAACATAAATCCTTCTTGATTGAAAATCTGGGGTGTTACAACTCTCCCCCACTTGAACCGGATCGCGTCCTAGCGATCCAAGCCGCATGACAAGCCGAAAGATACACCAACACGAACTCTTCGGGTTCCCACATAAACTCTAAACCCTTACGATGTCGCCATTGAACCTTATAAGTTCTCACCTCCTTATTTCGCAACATTTTCACCTTTTCATCCAGGATTGCCATCGGTTCTTCAATGTACTCCAATTTTTTGTTCAACGTGATCTCATCCAATGGCACCCATGTCGAGTCATCCACAAGGCACTTACGAAGATGGGAAACATGGAATGTGTTAAGAATTCCCGCAAGTTTCTCGGGTAACTCTAATTTGTAAGTAACCTCACCAATACGTGTTAATATTTTAAATGGTCTAATAAACCGAGGAGCTAACTTTCTCCGCTTTCGAAACCGAATAATACCCTTCCATGGCGAAACTTTAAGCATCACCATGTCACCCTCTTGAAACTTAATCGACCGCGTACATTTATCGGCATAAGACTTTTATCTATCTTGTGCCGCCTTCAGTCGAGCCCGAATCATTTCAATTTTACTATTGGTCTCTAGCACCAAGTCGGTACTCCCGACTTCCTTTTAGCCCACTTCACCCTATCAAACTGGGGTTCAACACCTACGCCCATAAAGCATCTCATATGGTGGCATCCATATATTAGCATGATAACTATTATTGTACGAGAATTCCACCAAAGGCAAGTACTCATCCCAACTACCACCAAAATCAATGACACACGCCCGTAACATATCCTCCAACGTTTGATTCGTACGTTCAGTTTGACCGTCCGTTTGAGGATGATACGCCGTGCTCATTTTCAAGCCATATCTTCATGAAACTTATTCCAAAATCGAGATGTAAAACGAGTATCCCGATCCGAAAATATATATATAGGAACTCTATGCCTCGATATCACCTCCTTGATAAACAACTTTGATTGTGCCTCCGACGATATCGCCTCCCGGATGGGAAGAAACAACGCACTTTTCATCAAATGATCAACTATTACCCAAATTGTATCGAATTGGGTTCTCGCCGTCTTTGGCAACTTTGTAATGAAATCCATGGTGATATGCTCCCACTTCCACTTCGGGATTTCTAACGGTTGCAACATACCATACAGATTTTGGTGCTCAGCCTTCACTTGCAAAGAAGTAACACATTGTTCAACATACTTAACCACGTCACGGTTCATGCCGGGCCACCAATACTCTTTCTTCAAATCAAGATACATCTTTGTCGCACCCGGATGAATGGAATACTTTGACTTATGTGCTTCATTAAGTAGTACTTGTCACCCATTTTAGGCACCCACACTCTACTTTCAAAGAACAACAAACTATGCGGGCCTAACGTAATAGACTCCGTTTGCCCCATAATTCGTTCTTCATGCTTGTTATTAACGAAATCTTCAATTTGAATCTCACCAAGCTTTACAAGGAAATCATTAGTGATAATCATGCGCAACGATTTCACCTGTATCACTGGATATTGACTCTTTCGGCTCAACGCATCCGTAACAACATTCGCCTTACCCGAATGGTAAAGTATCTCACAATCATAATTTTTCAACAAATCGATCCACCACGTTGGCGGTTGTTCAATTCTCGTTGATCGAAGAGATGTTTCAAACTCTTATGATTCGAATAAAGCGTACACTTGACACCATATAAATAGTGGCGCCAAATTTTCAAAGCATGAACCACCGCTGCCAATTCAAGATCGTGAGTCGGGTATCTCTTTTCGTGTTCCTTTAGTTTCCTAGAGTCGTAGGCGATGACTTTACCCCGTTGCGTTAGAACACACCCGAGCCCATTGATTGAAGCATCGCAATAAACCACCATATCTTCAACTCCTTCCGGTAACACCAACACCGGAGCTTGACACAATTTCTCTTTTAACAATTGGAAAAAAATTTCTTGCTTGTTCTCTCAATTAAACCTCACATTCTTCCTCGTCAATTTGGTTAATGGAGAAGCGATTTTAGGAAAGTCTTGGATAAACCGACGATAGTGTAATAACCCGCCTTTTTCCGTTAATTTATTTTAATACCCGTCTTTTTATTTTAGATAATACCTTTCGTTATCTAAATTCGTATCTTTCGTTATTTTAATTTTTTAAAATTTCCATTATTTAATTATGTAACCACCCGGATTTTTCCGCTAATATATAGAAGATTAATATTTACATAATTAATGTTTCCAACATGTTAAGCAATCAAACTCATTAAGATTTGGTTATTTGAAATGAATTTTATACAAATGTTTGGCCACCCAGTTTGTCTGACGATTCACGAACGTCATAACTCGAAATAATTATATAATGATGTATATATGGATATATATATACTTATGATTTGATAAAATGATATTTAAGTATCTCATTACATATAATAACAATTGGTTATATACATAAAATGAGATTACTAACTTAAAGACTTTAAGACTATATACATATATATAACGATTAACGTTGTAGTAACTTCTAAATTAAAATGTATGTATATGTATTGTATTAATAAGTATTAATACACTTTTGAAGGACTTAAACATATATACTAACATACTTATACTCAACTAAGATAGCTATACTCATATTTTCATTCAATTCCATCAAGAATTATACTTGTATTCATACGGTATCTATACTCGTATTGTACCTAGCTTTTAGATGTATTTACTATGGGTATATACCCATAAAAATACACCAATGATCAGACCTAATCAGTTAAGAAACATGTGGGGATGTAGCTTTTGTCAACTAACAAGAATATCTAGCAAAATAACAAACCATGAGGCCATGTAGATGCCCCATATCTCACGCCATTCACCACCATTTATACTCCATTCCATTTTCATTTTTACTACACATTTTCTCTAGCTAAAAACACCTACTTGTAAGCTTCATTCACCTCTAAGAAATCCAGCAAAACTCTCTCAATAATCACCTTAATAACCATCGTATCAAGATCAAACAAGAACACTACAAGATACTACTTTCATTTGAAGTTTATATTCCAAGTTTGCTTCCAATCTTTCAAGCCAGCTCAACAACTCTTTAGGATCAATAATCCTACTTTTATATTAGTAGCTTTTCATATTTTAATCAAGGTAATAAACATATTCCAGCTTTGGTTCAATTCATTTAATCATAACTATCTTAAATCAAGATAGATTTCTTACTTGAAACTTTTGTTGATTCCATGATTCTACTTCAAGAATTTCAAGCCATCAAAGCTACCTTTAAGCTAAAGATTATTTACTATATTTTCCAGTAGCTTTACCCTAGTAAGTTGAGGTAATATCTTTGTTCAAAATCTCGTTCGATTCATATTCATATAGCTATCTTATTTTGAGTTATAACTAATAACAACAAGAACATAGTTTAGATTATTTCTAAATTTGTTTGCAAATAAACTTAATCCTTCTAAATTAACTTTTAAAATACTTCAATACATGTATTATGACTATATGTCAAGCTAACATAAGGATATAAAACTTGTAAACACGAAGAATACCTTAAAATCGAATATACGACGTCTTAGTCGAACGGGGGCTGTTTTGGGTTTAATTTTAAAAACCTATCTTAAACTTTGAATTAAAAGATTTCCTTTAGTGAAAAATCTTATTTTATATGGATATGAAATATCTCCAAAAGCCATGGTTAAACTCTAAGTGGAAGTATGTTTTTCAAAAGGGTCATCAAGATGTCGTTCTTACGACGGATATGACTATCTTCTCTTATTTGACACCTAAGCTGTATCTTCGACTATAAACATATAATTTTTATGTTAATATTAATAATGTTGAGTTCGATACGAAACCATGGCAACTCGAATCACTCAAAACGGATTTGTAACGAAGAAATTATGGGTAAAACAAAATTGGATATTTTTCTTAATTTTTAGCTACGGACATGATTCATAAAAATGGATGCTAACCTTATTCTAGCTAACTTACCTTGTATCCTACATGTATTTATACATGTCTTGTTCCTGCGCTTATGGAAATACAATTTATAATAGTCGTGATTAAGTTCTACGACAATATATTATAGTCTTAATAAAGATTGTAAGGCACCATATATATATATATATATATATATATATATATATATATATATATATATATATATATATATATATATATATATATATATATATATATATATATATATGACTTGATCACTGTAGATCCGTATACAGCGTTTTGACATATCATTTTGATTTCTTATATATATTATTGGAACGAACTATAAGACACCATTGGCAGTAATTTCGAGTTAGCTGTGGGTCGAAGTGGATTCCAAAATATTATATACTTTGAGTTATGATCGAGCCTGAGACATGTATACAATGGGTCGCAGATTGCTTTAGACAATATACATATTATGTGTCTTATTATATTAAGACAATATATTATAGTGTTAGTGAATTCTAACACAATATACGCATTTACATTTATATATATATTTATACTGTTGGACTGTTGGACTGTTGGACTGTTGGACTATTGGACTATTGGACTATTGGACTATTGGACTACTATCACACCCCCAGTTAGGGCCTGGGCGAAATGTGACTTAATATCAAAATATACCAACATATTTTAATAACGAGAACAATACTAAATGAGAAAGTTAAACTTTATGGAGTACGCAGCGGAAAATGAAATGTCGTTACAAAGGAGTAAAGTAAATGTTTAAATGCAATAGTAATAAATGCGATAATCTCTTGATCCTATGTCCAAGTAGCATCACATAAGCAGTAGATAAGTAAGCTTGAATCAAACAGCACCTGAGACAAAACATGCTAAAGTGTCAACCAAAAGGTTGAGTGAAGTTCATAGGTTTAACAAAAGTTTAACCGTTGTTTTAGACCACAAGATTTAGTTTGTAAAGTTGATCTCCCGCAGGATCAAAAAGTTATGCCAAAGCGTGATATTTAGACTAAACGTTCAAGTTTGCCCCATGACAAGTTCTGTCTGTCCTTGTCGGTTTAATTTCATTATCAAGTAATACAAAGACTTAGTCAAATGTATCGGGGACGTTACTCCTGATAGGCCTACCCTCAATAATTAAGCATGCAGCAGCAATTAAAAATATCACTGTAGGGACTTAGTCGGACATAGCCGGGTATAGCATAGTTTAACAGTTTGGTACTTGTGTCTAAATTGTAAAAAGTAAAAACAGCATGTGTCTCACCCCAAGTAAAGTAAGTAAGTTTGCTAGCAATAAAGAGGGGCTATGAATTCACCTTAAATAGCAGTTAAGTATTCCACACAAGAAGAAAAGTAAAGCAAGTAAGTGATCTGGATATCAACCTAGAGGTATAACGTTTGATTAGTTAATGTCTAACTGACATAAATTATGTTTATTAATATAGCAACTATATTGACAGTGACGGTTTTTGAGAAAAGTTCCTATTTCTCAAAAGTTTCTATTTTTGGAAACTTACTATTTATGGAAAGCTTCCACTTATAGTAAGCTTCTAGTTTAAGAATGTTCGGGTTATAATTCTTAACAAAGATGTTGTACAATCTCGCCCAAACTTCGTTGCTAACATGCAAGTTACTCGAATGAGCTATTGTTACCGAGTGGCCCATGATCTCTTGACCAGAATCTAAGTCTTGGCATTCGAGATCCACAAGCGTTCCATAATGGTAACAAGGATCACCCTAGGCCACAAGTAGCGGTGATGTTTTGTACGCTATCTTTAATTATAACCTTCACGTTAGGTGCGTATATACATATATATTCATTAATTCGATTTTAATTATAATTCCTATATATTAATTCATAAGAATACTTTTATAATTTTTAGTAATATATATTACTAATTATAATATGTTATTTATTTTATTTTTAATTGCATATAATTTATAACATTATTTACATGTTTTGGTAAAAAAATAATAATAAACTGAAGTAAAAAGTAAAAAGTAAAAAATAAAAAGTAAAAAGTAAGAAAGGAATACTTACTAGTAGTAATTCTTCAAAGAGAGAATGAGAGAAATTTTGGTGTGAGTTTGAATGAGAAATGAGGGGTATTTATACTTGAAAAAATTTGGTAAAA
Source organism: Rutidosis leptorrhynchoides (assembly GCF_046630445.1). Lineage (NCBI taxonomy): Eukaryota > Viridiplantae > Streptophyta > Magnoliopsida > Asterales > Asteraceae > Rutidosis > Rutidosis leptorrhynchoides. The sequence continues at coordinate 114,350,509 of NC_092338.1, forward strand.
AGAATAAAATAATTAAAAGAAAAAGAAATATTTTAATTTTAATGGGATTTTAAAATTCAAAAGTATTAAATGTTAGGTCATGGGATAATGCAAAAAATAAAATAATAAAAGTAGTTTTTCCATTATAATTTATAATTAAAAAGTATTTTATTTATTTATTTATTTTTTTTAAATTCATTTATTTTAAGGATTTTTTTATATAAATAAACAAATTGATGTAGTGCTTTTACAAGAATATTTGTCAATATTTTTTTATTTAATTAATAAATACAAATTTTGCATAAAAATAATAAATAATTCGGTATTTTGTATTTTTAATAACAATTATGATTTTAATTATTAAACTATAGTTTTAGTAAGTTTGTAAATATTATTACATTTATATATAATTGGATTTATTATATAGTTAAATATATAATACATTAACTAAATAATAAAAGTGATACAAAGTTTATATACTTAGTTAAATTATGTCAAATTATATAAATTAATAATATATTATTTATTTAAGCGTACATTGTTGACTAAAAATTACTATTCGGTCAATATTTAATTGTATATAACAACCCTTAATACATATAGTCAGGCAGATAACCTTAGGGTTAATTCAGTAAATTTAGAAGTCAAAAAGTGAGGGTTGTTACAGTACCTCCCCGTTAATAAAAACATCGTCCTGAAGTTTTAGGTAGACTTCTCAGATGCATCAGCGGTTGAGAAGAGATGGGGATATTTCTGTTTCATTTGGTCTTCACGTTCCCAGGTATACTCAGGGCCACGTCATGAATTCCAACGGATCTTAACAATAGGTATGGTGCTTTGTTTTAAGCGTTTAGCAGATCGGTCCATGACTTCTACGGGTTCCTCTATGAAGTGCATTTTATCATCAATGCTAATGTCATCCAAAGGAATAACGAGAGTGTCATCAGCAATACACCGTTTAAGATTTGAGACATGAAACACATCATGTACTTGACTGAGTTCGGTTGGTAGTTCTAATCGATATGCCACGGGACCAAATCTTTCAGTGATTGTGAAAGGTCCATCATATCGTGGACTGAGTTTACTTCATTTACCGAAACGGACAACACCTTTCTAAGGGGATACTTTCAACATGACTTTATCTCTAACTTGGTATTCGATGTCCTTTCGTTTCTTATCGGCATAACTCTTCTGTCGGCTACGGGCAGTTTCTAAACGTTGCTTGATTTGAACGATCTTTTCAGTAGTTTCGTGAATATTTTCAGGACCAGTTAAATGTCTGTCCTCAAGTTCATCCCAACACAGAGGGGATCTACACTTCCGTCTATATAGAGCTTCAAAAGGTGCAGCTTTAATGCTAGAGTGATAACTGTTGTTATAAGAAAATTCAACCAAAGGCAGATGTCTATCCCAGCCTTTGTCGAAGTCGATAACACAAGCGCGAAGCATATCTTCCAATGTTTGAATGGTTCGTTCACCTTGACCATCGGTTTGCAGATGTTAAGTAGTACTCATGTTGAGTTGAGTTCCAAGAGCAGTTTGTAAGGATTTCCAGAATCTGGAAGTGAATCTACTGTCGCGATCGGATATGATTGATATAGGAACACCATGACGAGAGATAATTTCTTTGATATACAGTTGTGACAATCTCTCCATCTTGTCGGTCTCCTTGATCGGTAAGAAATGAGCAGTTTTAGTAAGACGATCTACTATGACCCATATAGTATCATTTCCACTAGAATTCTTGGGAAATTTAGTAATAAAGTCCATAGCGATACATTCCCACTTCCACTGCGGAATATCGGGTTGTGTCAACAGACCAGAAGGCATTTGATGTTCAGCCTTGACTTTTAAACAAGTGAGACACTTACTAACATAAGTAGCAATGTCGGTTTTCATGTTAGGCCACCAGTAGAATTCCTTCACATCGTGGTACATCTTACTTGTGACAACCCGGAAATTTCCAACCAAATTTAAACTTTAATCTTTATATGTTTCCGACATGATAAGCAATATTTGTTAAGTTAAATTTCAAGAATTTTAAACTATGTTCATACATTCATTCAACCTCGACCAAGTTCCAACGATTCACGAACCATTAAACGAATATGATTATATATGTATATGTGTATATATATTATAACTTAAAACGTAAATAAAATATTAGATTAAATACTTTATATGATTGTATATGTTTCAAAATGTTTATCAATGGAATTAGAAGATAAGATCAAATGATTGAATTATCAGATATATTGAAGTATGATTACAAGCCTCTGTTGAAAGGCCCACGTTGATTTGAGAAATCTTTCCATTTTAACAATATTTGAAAAATGGTAAAGTGATTTATAAATAAGAACAAATTGTCAATCATTGAGAACTAGACAAAGGATAGTGGAAGATTGAATCTCATAAAGACTCGATTGATCTATTTAGTTTCAAACGTACAAAAACGTTTTCAGTTTAAAAAGAACTTTATTATTAAAACGTATATAACTTTTATAAATATCTAGAACCATTTTTGACAACTCATTACTTAACTAGTATGATAAAGATAACGATATTTATATTTTATTTTATTAAATATATATAACGATTTAAATTAATATTATATATATTTATACACGTATTATACGTAAATAGTTTTATACTTTTACTATACTTAAACTTTACCTTTACTTTATTTTTACTTTACTTTAACTTTAATAATTCACTTTAATAATTCATATTTTAATAATTCACTTTAATAATTCATACTTTAATAATTCACTTTAATAATTCATACTTTAATAATTCATACTTTAATAATTCACTTTAATAATTCAAAAATCTATTATAAATAGAATTCAATATGTTTCATTATTTCATAAAAACTTGAAAATATTTTTCTCTAAACTCTCTCAATCGATTTACATATATATATTTACTCCGTATTATTTCAAGATATTATTAGTATACATAAAATATTACGACGGAGTGCTGTCCGAGTGATTTCGAAATTGTTTTTCAAGTAGGATAGGATTAAGGAAATTATGGGTTATAGCTATGGAGGTGATTGAGTATGGTTCATGGGTATGCTCGTGAGGTCAATATAGTGTTTATCATTTCCGTTGCGTCTACGTACCTTTCCTGCAATATTGAATCTCAATATTGATACGTGAGTACTCATAATTTAACTTTTACATACTAATAGTGTATCCCTGACTAGTGCTCGAGTATTTAGGATTATGCATGCTTGTACTTTTGATATTGCCCTTTGACAGATTAGGTTAAATCTTGAATTAGTTACACTTGCGGTTGAGATAAGGTATAAGATATGCATGTCCTTGGAAAGCTAGCGAAAAATTAAGAACTTTTCCTTTAGATATCGAATGGTTTCGACGAACGGATTAGAAGTTATAATCAATTGAATTTTTGATATTTTTATTAAAAATGATTATTATTATCGTTGTTTTTATCGTCGTTCTAGTTTTATCTTATTATTATCATTATTATTATCTTTATCAATAAAATGGATTTATAATTAAAAATTGTTATTTTTTTATTATTATTATCGTTATTATCGTTAAAGTTATAATTAGTATTATTATTATTATCCAATTATTATTATTATTATTATTATTATTATTATTATTATTATTATTATTATTATTAGTATTATTATTATTATTATCATTATTAATATATATATCATTATTTAAAAATGGTTATTGTTATTGTTATCATTAAGATAATTATTAGTATTATCGTTAATAATGTTATAGTAACTATCATTATTAATATTAGTGTAATTAAAACAAATATTTGTAACACCTAATTATTTTTATTACTATTATTATCATTATTATGAACATGATATAAAAGACGATTAAAAGCTATTAAACGAAACGATTATGAAATAATGAGTAAGAGTATCATGATGAAATTAAAATATTATAAGATATTGATTTAGATAAAATTATCGTTCTTATTATTTTTATCATTACTATTATTATTAAAAGTATCGTTAGTATTAAAACTATCATTTTAACTAAAATTATCATTTTAATAGAAATGTCATTGTTAATATAAAATATCATTATTATTATTATTTTAAATAGAATTATTATTTTAAAGATAATATTAAAAATTATCTTAAATATTAAAGTTATCATAATTAGAATTGTCGTTTTATCATAATGTCATCTTAGTAATTATAAATATTGAAATTTTTATAATAATAATTATTATTACAAAATAATACAACTTTTACTTACTATCATTATAGATATTATTTTATCAAATAAATATGTGATACAAACATATTTTACTACGTGTAATAACTTACTTTAATAATACCTATCATATTATCTTTATGATATTAAATGAACCCTATAAATTTTATTACTTAATATATATAAAAGTATATTTTATTATATAAATTTAATATAAAATTTTATTTATTAATAAATAAATTATATTATTTACTCTAATAAATCTTTTAAAAATATTTAAAAATATAAAACGATGATATTTAAACTATATATTAATCATGTATAGATTTTTGAAAATTATTTTGAGTCAAATTTACTTTTGTTGACTTTTGCATATTAGTCTCGAGCATTAGGATTGTGGTACACTATGACTTGACCTAATTTGTTAGACAAATATTGACCAACATATATATATATATATATATATATATATATATATATATATATATATATATATAATTAATTTAGGTTCATGAATCCGAGGCCAACCTTGCACTTGTTCAATGACGTTATATGTATTTTTACTACGAAATACAGTATGCGTGAGTTTCATTTGCCCTTTTTACTCTTTACGTTTTGGGCTGAGAATACATGCAATTGCTTTATTAACTGTTTTACAATATTTATATGCGTGAGTTTCATTACTCCCTTTTTAAATGCTTTTGCAATATATATTTTTGGGACTGAGAATGCATGCGCTGCTTTTATAAATGTTTTACGAAATGGACACAAGTGATCGAAACTACATTCTATGGTTGGATTATCTAATCGAATATGCCCTTTTTATTAAGTCTGGTAATCTAAGAATTAGGGAACAGACACCCTAATTGACGCGAATCCTAAAGATAGATCTATTGGGCCTAACAAACCTCATCCAAAGTACCGGATGCTTTAGTACTTCGAAATTTATATCATGTCCGAAGGAGAATCCCGGAATGATAGGGGATATTCTTATATGTATCTAGTTAATGTCGGTTACCAGGTGTTCACCATATGAATGATTATTTTTGTCTCTATGCATGGGACGTATATTTATGAGAACTGGAAATGAAATTCTTGTGGTCTATTAAAATGATGGAAATAAATGATTATGATAAACTAATGAACTCACCAACCTTTTGGTTGACACTTTAAAGCATGTTTATTCTCAGGTGTTAAAGAAATCTTCCGCTGTGCATTTGCTCATTTTAAAGATATTACTTGGAGTCTTTCATAGCATATTTCGAAGAACGTTGCATTCGAGTCATTGAGTTCATCAAAGATTATTATTAAATCAATTTATAGTTGGATAGTGGATAATATGAAATGGTATGCATGCCTGTCAATTTTCGATGTAAAGAAAGTTTGTCTTTTAAAAACGAATGCAATGTTTGTAAAATGTATCATATAGAGGTCAAATACCTTGCAATGTAATCAACTATTGTGAATCGTTTATAATGTATATGAACGGGTCCTTTCAGTTGGTATCAGAGCGGTGGTCTTAGCGAACCAGGTCTGCATTAGTGTGTCTAACTGATAAGTCGATAGGATGCATTATTGAGTCTGAACTTCGACCGTGTCTGCATGTTAAAAGTTTTACTTATCATTTTGTGTCGAAAATTAACTACTTATCATCCTCAGGAAATTACCTGCTTATCATTTTTAGTCTAAGACACGTTTTGCTGCATTGATTGCATGAATAGTGTATAGACAAAAATTCATATCTTAGCATATCTGCTAAATCATATCTTATCGTATCTGTTACTTTAAACTTTGCCTGACATATCCCGCAAAGTCCTCCGTAATCTACGAAATCTTTTGATATATATATATATATATATATATATATATATATATATATATATATATATATATATATATATATATATATATATATATATATATATATATATATATATATATATTCTATGTAATTAGAATACCATCCGTTAGCCAAAATCATTTCATAAAAAAAAAAATCCTTTATCCAATCGTACGATATGGAATTCGTCATCAGTTCAAGTCACTCAGATTCTGAAATGGAATCCCATTCAAGTTCCGAAAGCAGTGTGACCGGAATAGATCAACCAATCAGTCATCACCTATTCTGGATGAATTGGGGATGGGTTCGTAGCCTCCTCAATCATTGGAGACAAGAAGAAGGTGATCCCTTCCATCCACCACATTGCCCTCTTGACGAAGAACCTGAAGCATTTACCGGCGAACCTGTCCAAAACACCATTTTCTCGCTCATTTCTAGAGTATCTCGTCACGATTATATATTACATCAAATTTTAGATTTTATTTATCCGCTCGTCCGAACCGACAATCACCCCGGTGTAATAGAAGAAGTCAACGAGCTTCGCGCACGGGTAGTGGCTTTGGAGAATATAGTGCAGAGATTACAAACACCAGCAGCAGAATAACCAGTACCACCATCATCAATGCCAACAGTACCATTACCACCTCCAACCACAACCGCGTCGTAAACCTCAACTTCACAATCTGTCTCACGAGCATCAACGTCATATGCACCATAGATACCAAGGAGTACCAACAACAATAACTGACGAAGTATTAATTCATAACTTCATTTGAGAAACATTTCGCGACGATTATGTAATCTCTAAAGTCTTAGAGATTATCTAATCTAGCCCTAACCATAAATCAGTTAAGCGAACCAAAATGATAGAAGGAAGAGTAGAAATCCTGACAAAAATGGTGTGTGATTAACAAGCTAAACTTGCTTTACCAACAGCATCAACAGTACCGTCAGCGTTACCAGCATCGTCAGTACAGTCAACATCCGAATCAACAACACCGATAACATCACAAACTCCGTCAGTTCAAGAATCACTGTGGACATCATTACGGATCAATAACGTGTATATTGTATCAACGAGTTATGAAGAATTAACTCATTCCCTCTGAAGACATTATATGTATATTATATATATATATTTTTTGAAATAAATCTTTCCGTGCTAAGCTATTGTGTGTGAATCTTAACTACTCGGTTAATTCATATTACAAATATGCAATAATGTACGTCCTTCGACCGCAACTTAACCAGCGTTAACTACAATCTCTGTCGCAATTCAACAAATTTCAATTCATAATAAATCAAGTATATATTTGATTTTACACTTTCATCATCGATGTACCCGAAACTTTTCAGATAACATCATTCGTACTTTGCGAAATTCACAAGAATTCCAAGAACCGAACATCATACATCAACAAATAACGAAGTATTGATTCATAATTTCAATGTCATTAAAGAAATACTGCGTAAAAGTTATGTACTTTTTAAAGCCTTTAGAGATTATTCAATTCTAGTTTCAACCGTAAATCAAATGAGTTTAATTTAACATTAACTCATTAAATCTATGTTACATCTGAAGAAAATATACATATATATATTTTCATAAAGACTGTAATAAAATTCTTTTGTACAAAATATTAATTGTGAAATTTTTTTTAACGGGTAGGTAATACCCGAGAGATATATAAATTCACAATTAATATGTTACATTCTTCGAATCTGATTCAGCAAATCATCCATTATACTCCCTACTTTCACAACAATATACATTCTTTTATAGAAATCAAAACAACCATACTCATTCAAAATTTAATTACATATTCTGATTTTGAAATCTCAAAATTCAACTTGAGATATGACCAAAATCATCACTCTTAGATCCTTACATCTTTCACAAGCTATATTTTGACTTCAAAACTGTGTTAGAACATCAAATGTATGTTAACGATTACAATCTGTGTTCAAACCCTTCGAAAAATTTCTGAAGACACTTCGAATGATGAGCAATCGAGATGATGATCCAATCACATGTTACCCACAGTTATGTACCCGAAAAACTCTTGAAACCAAAGTAAAAGTTTAAACAACGTATCCGCGTCAGATTCTTTGGCATTTATTAGCAAAAAAAAAATAACTTTGCGACTCCTATTCAAAGTAACCAGTTTTGTCACAGCTCCAGCAAGTCAACTTCAACTTTTCAGTCAGACTAACCTTATTATAACCTTGAGATATACACCATCGTTACCAGGGAACCTTTTACATTCCACCACATTATTAGTAGATGTACCAACAACTTCATTACCCTTTGACTTTAGCCTCTCCAAAAAGTCATTATAATTATTCATTGAAACCCCATCATTTACTCATTCGCATCTTGTAATGAGAATTGCCATACGAATCATTGGGAATTAGTAATCAGTATTTTGAAATCTCGCAGCATGTCTACGCCAACAGTTATATGTGTATATATAACGTCTATCTTCTGGACTTAATTTGAATGTGAAGTTTCTGAAAAACACTCTGAACTACGAATTGGTTCTCCGAAAATGGAAAAAATGCTGATGAAGTAGCAAAAACTATAAACGACTTTAAACGGTAAAAGCTGGATGATAATGATGAAGTGTGCTGGCAAAGCGCAGAAAAAGAGAAGTTTTGGAACTGGAAAATGGATTGAACAAAGTAGGAAGGAGGCTGTGGATAAATTACAAAGACTGAACCTGACTTCAAAGGATCCAAATGATTTAGTACCTGCCGAAGTCATTAACGAATACCTTGCTCCTGACTCTAAACTCCTGCGGACAATATTCTTCATCATCCTCTGATATTAGAAATTCTAAAATATCATCATATCTTTCATTATAAATATTCTCCATATTTCTGAAGATATTTTCTTAATTTTTCTTATTTGAAATCATTTACCTCTTCGCGCTATCTGTATTACATCATAAAAGAAACTATTTTAGTTTCTAAATTATGAAACATTCAAGTTTAAAATAGGAATATTTTGAAGTAGTGTTGGGAACTGAAGCATGAATTAGTATAATATAATGACACTTGATCAATGTGATTATATTACAGTAAGTCATGCTGAGTTTCTAAATGGAACGTGATGATTCACAGATCATAACATCATCATGTGCCATGTTATATGACTCTTGTATTCTATTTAACCTCTAAAATATCAAGAAAATATTTCTTGATGATTCGGCCTTTTGCAAGGTATTCTAGTAATTTGACAAGTCAAGATCGTGCCATCACAATTTCCTTCCTAGAACATTAACAATGTTTATTCCGAAATTCATATCTGTGAATTCTGGACCATTACAAGCGGTGCTTAATCGCAAGAAGAAGAAACGAAAGGACAAAACTCCGAAATAGAAATTGGGGTATAAATTGCAGCAAATAAAAGAGAGCATTAACTGTGAATGATAATGATTATAGAAGACAGAAGCAGAGACTTTGAAATATAAGGGAACATATAAAGCCCTACGACAAACCAGAAATTATAAACCATATATATCGATGCATATAGCAATATAAAGACACGGGAGAACTAGAAACACTATAAACCCAAGAATATAGTAGAAGTAAATAGATTCTTCTGGCGGTAGATGAAAAAGAAGAATGACTGATATGAAAGTTAGAAGTATATCGAGAATCGGAACTGGATGGAGCATATTGATGAATACTTTAAAATATGAGTTGAGGGGGAAAGAATAGAAGGTGATGAAACATGACTAGGAACTTAGAAATCAACAGAATTAACTCACACAATGGCGGAATAAGTGAATCAAACCCTCTAGTGAATATGTTAAGTTTTTTTTTGATTAATTTAGTCAAACCACAACTAAATCAAGTGTGATTAGATCAACACCTAGAGCTATTATTCACCACCTGGGTGATTTGGACTGAGAGAGAATCGGAGGAGCTCACTAGATCTGAGTGTGTGTAACAAATGAGAGGCTTAACCTAAAATGAAGAACATAAGACTTTATATACCCCTGCTGTTGACTCACCCATACGATTCATTCATCACACGTACGAGTTGGCTTCATCAGCCGTACGGGTGATCACTCACTCGTGTCTTCTCATTTAGGTTGTAATTGTGACTTAGCTCAGCATCAACCGTGCGTATGAGCCTGTCAGCCGTACTAGTGAGGCTTCACTCGTACGTCTGACTAAGTCTAACATAGTCAAACATCTAAATCTCGTTCCTGCAGTTCCTGTAACCACATACAAACACGGATAGGATAATAAAGAGCAATCATGATGGCCTGTAAACTGTTGTACCTGCAATGGACGTGGGTAGATGTCTAGGGACTTGCATAAAATGCATCAACAGAAGGTGTGAGTTGTAAGGAAACGAAGGAGGTGAATTTATAAGAAAATCTCTGACAGAACAATTAAAATGGACGATCGCATTTAAAGCGGATCCTAATTCCCTTGATTACAGGAGATTCAAATCTTATTAAGAAGATTTTCTTCAAATCCCTTGAAATCTGGGAATCAATCATATCTACGTCAAATGATAAGATGAATTTACACTTACTCATTTCACTCTTCTATGTTAGCTTCATTCGTACTCTTCATATAAATGGATTGTTTATCCAAATTATTCGCTGATGATAAAACTCTAATTTTCAGCCCGTATGCATCATGAAAACATACTTATTATCATTCACGACCCTTCCACTCAAATTTGGGACAAAATTTCTTTAACGGGTAGGTACTGTGACAACCCGGAAATTTCCAACCAAATTTAAACTTTAATCTTTATATGTTTCCGACACGATAAGCAATATTTGTTAAGTTAAATTTCAAGAATTTTAAACTATGTTCATACATTCATTCAACCTCGACCAAGTTCCAACGATTCACGAACCATTAAACGAATATGATTATATATGTATATGTGTATATATATTATAACTTAAAACGTAAACAAAATATTAGATTAAATACTTTATATGATTGTATCTGTTTCAAAATGTTTATCAATGGAATTAGAAGATAAGATCAAATGATTGAATTATCAGATATATTGAATTATGATTACAAGTCTCTGTTGAAAGGCCCACGTTGATTTGAGAAATCTTTCCATTTTAACAATATTCGGAAAATGGTAAAGTGATTTATAAATAAGAACAAATTGTCAATCATTGAGAACTAGACAAAGGATAGTGGAAGATTGAATCTCATAAAGACTCGATTGATCTATTTAGTTTCAAACGTACAAAAACGTTTTCAGTTTAAAAAGAACTTTATTATTAAAACGTATATAACTTTTATAAATATCTAGAACCACTTTTGACAACTCATTACTTAACTAGTATGATAAAGATAACGATATTTATATTTTATTTTATTAAATATATATAACGATTTAAATTAATATTATATATATTTATACGCGTATTATACGTACATAGTTTTATACTTTTACTATACTTAAACTTTACCTTTACTTTATTTTTACTTTACATTAAATTTAATAATTCACTTTAATAATTCATACTTTAATAATTCAAACTTTAATAATTCACTTTAATAATTCATACTTTAATAATTCACTTTAATAATTCATACTTTAATAATTCACTTTAATAATTCAAAAATCTATTATAAATAGAATTCAATAGGTTTCATTATTTCATAGAAACTTGAAAATATTTTTCTCTAAACTCTCTCAATCGATTTACATATATATATTTACTTCGTATTATTTCAAGATATTATTAGTATACATAAAATATTACGACGGAGTGCTGTCCGAGTGATTTCGAAATTGTTTTTCAAGTAGGATATGATTAAGGAAATTATGGGTTATAGCTATGGAGGTGATTGAGTATGGTTCATGGGTATGCTCGTGAGGTCAATATAGTGTTTATCATTTCCGTTGCGTCTACGTACCTTTCCTGCAATATTGAATCTCAATATTGATACATGAGTACTCATAATTTAACTTTTACATACTAATAGTGTATCCCTGACTAGTGCTCGAGTATTTAGGATTATGCATGCTTGTACTTTTGATATTGCCCTTAGACAGATTAGGTTAAATCTTAAATTAGTTACACTTGCAGTTGAGATAAGGTATAAGATATGCATGTCTTTGGAAAGCTAGCGAAAAATTAAGAACTTTTCCTTTAGATATCGAATGGTTTCGATGAACGGATTAGAAGTTATAATCAATTGAATTTTTGATATTTTTATTAAAAATGATTATTATTATCGTCGTTTTTATCGTCGTTCTAGTTTTATCTTATTATTATCATTATTATTATCTTTATCAATAAAATGGATTTATCATTAAAAATTGTTATTTTTTTTATTATTATTATCGTTATTATCGTTAAAGTTATAATTAGTATTATTATTATTATCCAATTATTATTATTATTATTATTATTATTATTATTATTATTATTATTATTATTATTATTATTAATATTATTATTATTATTATTATTATTATTATTATTATTATTATTATTATTATTATTATTATTATTAGTATTATTATTATTATCATTATTAATATATATATCATTATTTAAAAATGGTTATTGTTATTGTTATTATTATTATTACTATATTATCATTAAGATAATTATTAGTATTATTGTTAATAATGTTATAGTAACTATCATTATTAATATTAGTGTAATTAAAACAAATATTTGTAACACCTAATTATTTTTATTACTATTATTATCATTATTATGAACACGATATAAAAGACGATTAAAAGCTATTAAACGAAACGATTATGAAATAATGAGTAAGAGTATCATGATGAAATTAAAATATTATAAGATATTGATTTAGATAAAATTATCGTTCTTATTATTTTTATCATTACTATTATTATTAAAAGTATCGTTAGTATTAAAACTATCATTTTAACTAAAATTATCATTTTAATAGGAATGTCATTGTTACTATAAAATATTATTATTATTATTATTTTAAATAGAATTATTATTTTAAAGATAATATTAAAAATTATCGTAAATATTAAAGTTATCATAATTAGAATTATCGTTTTATCATAATGTCATCTTAGTAATTATAAATAATGAAATTTTTATAATAATAATTATTATTACAAAATAATACAACTTTTACTTACTATCATTATAGATATTATTTTATCAAATAAATATGTGATACAAACATATTTTACTACGTGTAATAACTTACTTTAATAATACCTATCATATTATCTTTATGATATTAAATTAACCCTATAAATTTTATTACTTAATATATATAAAAGAATATTTTATTATATAAATTTAATATAAAATTTTATTTATTAATAAATAAATTATATTATTTACTCTAATAAATCTTTTAAAAATATTTAAAAATATAAAACGATGATATTTAAACTATATATTAATCATGTATAGATTTTTGGAAATTATTTTGAGTCAAATTTACTTTTGTTGACTTTTGCATATTAGTCTCGAGCATTAGGATTGTGGTACACTATGACTTGACCTAATTTGTTAGACAAATATTGACCAACACACACACACACACACACACATACACACACACACACACACACACACACACACACACACACACACATATATATATATATATATATATATATATATAATTAATTTAGGTTCGTGAATCCGAGGCCAACCTTGCACTTGTTCAATGACGTTATATGTATTTTTACTACGAAATACAGTATGCATGAGTTTCATTTGCCCTTTTTACTCTTTACGTTTTGGGCTGAGAATACATGCAAATGCTTTATTAACTGTTTTACAATATTTATATGCGTGAGTTTCATTACTCCCTTTTTAAATGCTTTTGCAATATATATTTTTGGGACTGAGAATGCATGCGCTGCTTTTATAAATGTTTTACGAAATGGACACAAGTGATTGAAACTACATTCTATGGTTGGATTATCTAATCGAATATGCCCTTTTTATTAAGTCTGGTAATCTAAGAATTAGGGAACAGACACCCTAATTGACGCGAATCCTAAAGATAGATCTATTGGGCCTAACAAACCTCATCCAAAGTACTGGATGCTTTAGTACTTTGAAATTTATATCATGTCCGAAGGTGAAATGTCCTGTTCTTATTGATTAAAAACGTTCCATATTAATTGATTTCGTTGCGAGGTTTTGACCTCTATATGAGACGTTTTTCAAAGACTGCATTCATTTTTAAAACAAACCATAACCTTTATTTCATAGATAAAGGTTTTAAAAAGCTTTACGTAGATTATCAAATAATGATAATCTAAAATATCCTGTTTACACACGACCATTACATAATGGTTTACAATACAAATATGTTACAACAAAATAAGTTTCTTGAATGCAGTTTTTACACAATATCATACAAGCATGGACTCCAAATCTCGTCCTTATTTAACTATGCGACAGCGGAAGCTCTTAATAATCACCTGAGAATAAACATGCTTAAAACGTCAACAAAAATGTTGGTGAGTTATAGGTTTAACCTATATATATCAAATCATAATAATAGACCACAAGATTTCATATTTCAATACACATCCCATACATAGAGATAAAAATCATTCATATGGTGAACACCTGGTAACCGACATTAACAAGATGCATATATAAGAATATCCCCATCATTCCGCGACACCCTTCGGATATGATATAAATTTCGAAGTACTAAAGCATCCGGTACTTTGGATGGGGTTTGTTAGGCCCAAAAATCTATCTTTAGGATTCGCGTCAATTAGGGTGTCTGTTCCCTAATTCTTAGATTACCATACTTAATAAAAAGGGGATATTCGATTTCGTTAATTCAACCATAGAATGTAGTTTCACGTACTTGTGTCTATTTTGTAAATCATTTATAAAACCTGCATGTATTCTCATCCCAAAAATATTAGATTTTAAAAGTGGGACTATAACTCTCTTTCACAGATTTTTACTTCGTCGGGAAGTAAGACTTGGCCACTGGTTGATTCACGAACCTATAACAATATATACATATATATCAAAGTATGTTCAAAATATATTTACAACACTTTTAATATATTTTGATGTTTTAAGTTTATTAAGTCAGCTGTCCTCGTTAGTAACCTACAACTAGTTGTCCACAGTTAGATGTACAGAAATAAATCGATAAATATTATCTTGAATCAATCCACGACCCAGTGTATACGTATCTCAGTATTGATCACAACTCAAACTATATATATTTTGGAATCAACCTCAACCCTGTATAGCTAACTCCAACATTCACATATAGAGTGTCTATGGTTGTTCCAAAATATATATAGATGTGTCGACATGATAGGTCGAAACATTGTATACATGTCTGTGGTATCTCAAGATTACATAATATACAATACAAGTTGATTAAGTTATGGTTGGAATAGATTTGTTACCAATTTTCACGTAGCTAAAATGAGAAAAATTATCCAATCTTGTTTTACCCATAACTTCTTCATTTTAAATCCGTTTTGAGTGAATCAAATTGCTATGGTTTCATATTGAACTCTATTTTATGAATCTAAACAGAAAAGTATAGGTTTATAGTCGGAAAAATAAGTTACAAGTCGTTTTTGTAAAGGTAGTCATTTTAGTCGAAAGAACGACGTCTAGATGACCATTTTGGAAAACATACTTCCACTTTGAGTTTAACCATAATTTTTGGATATAGTTTCATGTTCATAATAAAAATCATTTTCTCTGAATAACAACTTTTAAATCAAAGTTTATCATAGTTTTTAATTAACTAACCCAAAACAGCCCGCGGTGTTACTACGACGGCGTAAATCCGGTTTTACGGTGTTTTTCGTGTTTCCAGGTTTTAAATCATTAAGTTAGCATATCATATAGATATAGAACATGTGTTTAGTTGATTTTAAAAGTCAAGTTAGAAGGATTAACTTTTGTTTGCGAACAAGTTTAGAATTAACTAAACTATGTTCTAGTGATTACAAGTTTAAACCTTCGAATAAGATAGCTTTATATGTATGAATCGAATGATGTTATGAACATCATTACTACCTTAAGTTCCTTGAATAAACCTACTGGAAAAGAGAAAAATGGATCTAGCTTCAATGGATCCTTGGATGGCTCGAAGTTCTTGAAGCAGAATCGTGATACGAAAACAAGTTCAAGTAAGATCATCACTTGAAATAAGATTGTTATAGTTATAGAAATTGAACCAAAGTTTGAATATGATTATTACCTTGTATTAGAATTATAACCTACTGTAAGAAACAAAGATTTCTTGAGGTTGGATGATCACCTTACAAGATTGGAAGTGAGCTAGCAAACTTGAAAGTATTCTTGATTTTATGAAACTAGAACTTTTGGAATTTATGAAGAACACTTAGAACTTGAAGATAGAACTTGAGAGAGATCAATTAGATGAAGAAAATTGAAGAATGAAAGTGTTTTTAGGTGTTTTTGGTCGTTGGTGTATGGATTAGATATAAAGGATATGTAATTTTGTTTTCATGTAAATAAGTCATGAATGATTACTCATATTTTTGTAATTTTATGAGATATTTCATGCTAGTTGCCAAATGATGGTTCCCACATGTGTTAGGTGACTCACATGGGCTGCTAAGAGCTGATCATTGGAGTGTATATACCAATAGTACATACATCTAAAAGCTGTGTATTGTACGAGTACGAATACGGGTGCATACGAGTAGAATTGTTGATGAAACTGAACGAGGATGTAATTGTAAGCATTTTTGTTAAGTAGAAGTATTTTGATAAGTGTATTGAAGTCTTTCAAAAGTGTATAAATACATATTAAAACACTACATGTATATACATTTTAACTGAGTCGTTAAGTCATCGTTAGTCGTTACATGTAAGTGTTGTTTTGAAACCTTTAGATTAACGATCTTGTTAAATGTTGTTAACTCAATGTTTATAATATCAAATGAGATTTTAAATTATTATATTATCATGATATTATCATGTATGAATATCTCTTAATATGATATATATACATTAAATGTCTTTACAACGATAATCGTTACATATATGTCTCGTTTAAAAATCATTAAGTTAGTAGTCTTGTTTTTACATATGTAGTTCATTGTTAATATACTTAATGATATGTTTACTTATCATAGTATCATGTTAACTATATATGTCATCATATAGTTTTTACAAGTTTTAACGTTCGTGAATCACCGGTCAACTTGGGTGGTCAATTGTCTATATGAAACATATTTCAATTAATCAAGTCTTAACAAGTTTGATTGCTTAACATGTTGGAAACATTTAATCATGTAAATATCAATCTCAATTAATATATATAAACATGGAAAAGTTCGGGTCACTACAGTACCTACCCGTTAAATAAATTTCGTCCCGAAATATTAAGCTGTTGAAGGTGTTGAAGAATCTTCTGGAAATAGATGCGGGTATTTCTTCTTCATCTGATCTTCACGCTCCCAGGTGAACTCGGGTCCTCTACGAGCATTCCATCGAACCTTAACAATTGGTATCTTGTTTTGCTTAAGTCTTTTAACCTCACGATCCATTATTTCGACGGGTTCTTCGATGAATTGAAGTTTTTCGTTGATTTGGATTTCATCTAACGGAATAGTGAGATCTTCTTTAGCAAAACATTTCTTCAAATTCGAGACGTGGAAAGTGTTATGTACAGCCGCGAGTTGTTGAGGTAACTCAAGTCGGTAAGCTACTGGTCCGACACGATCAATAATCTTGAATGGTCCAATATACCTTGGATTTAATTTCCCTCGTTTACCAAATCGAACAACGCCTTTCCAAGGTGCAACTTTAAGCATGACCATCTCTCCAATTTCAAATTCTATATCTTTTCTTTTAATGTCAGCGTAGCTCTTTTGTCGACTTTGGGCGGTTTTCAACCGTTGTTGAATTTGGATGATCTTCTCGGTAGTTTCTTGTATAATCTCCGGACCCGTAATCTGTCTATCCCCCACTTCACTCCAACAAATCGGAGACCTGCACTTTCTACCATAAAGTGCTTCAAACGGCGCCATCTCAATGCTTGAATGGTAGCTGTTGTTGTAGGAAAATTCTGCTAACGGTAGATTTCGATCCCAACTGTTTCCGAAATCAATAACACATGCTCGTAGCATGTCTTCAAGCGTTTGTATCGTCCTTTCGCTCTGCCCATCAGTTTGTGGATGATAGGCAGTACTCATGTCTAGACGAGTTCCTAATGCTTGCTGTAATGTCTGCCAGAATCTTGAAATAAATCTGCCATCCCTATCAGAGATAATAGAGATTGGTATTCCATGTCTGGATATGACTTCCTTCAAATACAGTCGTGCTAACTTCTCTATCTTGTCATCTTCTCTTATTGGCAGGAAGTGCGCTGATTTGGTGAGACGATCAACTATTACCCAAATAGTATCAAAACCACTTGCAGTCCTTGGCAATTTAGTGATGAAATCCATGGTAATGTTTTCCCATTTCCATTCTGGGATTTCGAGTTGTTGAAGTAGACCTGATGGATTCTGATGCTCAGCTTTGACCTTAGAACACGTCAAACATTCTCCTACGTATTTAGCAACATCGGCTTTCATACCCGGCCACCAAAAATATTTCCTGAGATCCTTGTATATCTTCCCCGTTCCAGGATGTATTGAGTATCTGGTTTTATGAGCTTCTCTAAGTACCATTTCTCTCATATCTCCAAATTTTGGTACCCAAATCCTTTCAGCCCTATACCGGGTTCCGTCTTCCCGAATATTAAGATGCTTCTCCGATCCTTTGGGTATTTCATCCTTTAAATTTCCCTCTTTTAAAACTCCTTGTTGCGCCTCCTTTATTTGAGTAGTAAGGTTATTATGAATCATTATATTCATAGATTTTACTCGAATGGGTTCTCTGTCCTTCCTGCTCAAGGCATCAGCTACCACATTTGCCTTCCCCGGGTGGTAACGAATCTCAAAGTAGTAATCATTCAATAATTTAATCCACCTACGCTGCCTCATATTCAGTTGTTTCTGGTTAAATATGTGTTGAAGACTTTTGTGGTCGGTATATATAATACTTTTGACCCCATATAAGTAGTGGCTCCAAGTCTTTAATGCAAAAACAACCGCGCCTAATTCCAAATCATGCGTCGTATAATTTTGTTCGTGAATCTTCAATTGTCTAGACGCATAAGCAATCACCTTCGTTCGTTGCATTAATACACAACCGAGACCTTGCTTTGATGCATCACAATAAATCACAAAATCATCATTCCCTTCAGGCAATGACAATATAGGTGCCGTAGTTAGCTTTTTCTTCAATAACTGAAACGCTTTCTCTTGTTCATCATTCCATTCAAATTTCTTCCCTTTATGCGTTAATGCAGTCAAGGGTTTTGCTATTCTGGAAAAGTCTTGGATGAACCTTCTGTAGTAACCAGCTAGTCCTAAAAACTGGCGTATGTGTTTCGGAGTTTTCGGGGTTTCCCACTTTTCAACAGTTTCTATCTTTGCCGGATCCACCTTAATACCTTCTTTGTTCACTATGTGACCGAGGAATTGAACTTCTTCCAACCAAAATGCACACTTTGAAAACTTAGCGTACAATTCTTCCTTCCTCAATACTTCTAACACCTTTCTCAAATGTTCACCGTGTTCTTGGTCATTCTTTGAGTAAATAAGTATGTCATCAATGAAAACAATGACAAACTTGTCAAGGTATGGTCCACACACTCGGTTCATAAGGTCCATGAACACAGCTGGTGCATTAGTTAAACCAAACGGCATGACCATAAACTCGTAATGACCGTAACGTGTTCTGAAAGCAGTCTTTGGAATATCATCTTCTTTCACCCGCATTTGATGATACCCGGAACGTAAGTCAATCTTTGAATAAACAGACGAGCCTTGTAGTTGATCAAATAAGTCACCGATTCTCGGTAGTGGGTAGCGGTTCTTGATGGTAAGTTTGTTCAACTCTCGGTAGTCGATACACAACCTGAATGTACCATATTTCTTCTTGACAAACAAAACAGGAGCTCCCCATGGTGATGTGCTTGGTCGAATGAAACCACGCTCTAAAAGTTCTTGTAATTGGCTTTGCAGTTCTTTCATCTCGCTGGGTGCGAGTCTGTAAGGAGCACGAGCTATTGGTGCAGCTCCTGGTACAAGATCTATTTGAAATTCAACCGATCGATGTGGGGGTAATCCCGGTAATTCTTTCGGAAATACATCGGGAAATTCTTTTGCGATGGGAACATCATTGATGCTCTTTTCTTCAGTTTGTACTTTCTCGACGTGTGCTAGAACAGCATAGCAACCTTTTCTTATTAGTTTCTGTGCCTTCAAATTACTAATAAGATGTAGCTTCGTGTTTCCCTTTTCTCCGTACACCATTAAGGGTTTTCCTTTTTCTCGTATAATGCGAATTGCATTTTTGTAACAAACGATCTCCGCTTTCACTTCTTTTAACCAGTCCATACCGATTATCACATCAAAACTCCCTAACTCTACTGGTATCAAATCAATCTTAAATGTTTCGCTAACCAGTTTAATTTCTCGATTCCGACATATATTATCTGCTGAAATTAATTTACCATTTGCTAATTCGAGTAAAAATTTACTATCCAAAGGCGTCAATGGACAACTTAATTTAGCACAAAAATCTCTACTCATATAGCTTCTATCCGCACCCGAATCAAATAAAACGTAAGCAGATTTATTGTCAATAAGAAACGTACCCGTAACAAGCTCCGGGTCTTCCTGTGCCTCTGCCGCATTAATATTGAAAACTCTTCCACGGCCTTGTCCATTCGTGTTCTCCTGGTTCGGGCAATTTCTAATAATGTGGCCCGGTTTTCCACATTTATAACAAACTACATTGGCATAACTTGCTCCGACACTACTTGCTCCGCCATTACTCGTTCCGATACCATTTGTTCCTTTCGTTCTATTAACCCCTGGTCCGTAGACCTCACACTTCGCCGCGCTATGACCATTTCTTTTACACTTGTTGCAAAATTTGGTGCAGAACCCCGAGTGATACTTTTCACACCTTTGGCATAGCTGCTTCTGATTGTTGTTGTTGTTGCGGTTATTATTGTTGTTGGGATGATTGTTGTAGTTGCTGTTGCTGTTGTTGTTGTTGTTATTGTTGGGCCGTTTGTTGTAGTTGCGATTGATGTTGCGATTGTTGGGATAATTGTTGCGATTATTGTTGTAATTGCTGTTGTTGTTGTATTGGTGATTCTTATCACCGTTTTCCTCCCACTTTCTTTTGACTTGCTTCACATTGGCCTCTTCAGCAGTCTGTTCTTTAATTCTTTCTTCAATCTGGTTCACTAGTTTGTGAGCCATTCTACATGCCTGTTGTATAGAGGCGGGCTCGTGTGAACTTATATCTTCTTGGATTCTTTCTGGTAATCCTTTCACAAATGCGTCGATCTTCTCTTCCTCATCTTCGAATGCTCCCGGACACAATAGGCACAATTCTGTGAATCGTCTTTCGTACGTGGTAATATCAAATCCTTGGGTTCGTAACCCTCTAAGTTCTGTCTTGAGCTTATTGACCTCGGTTCTGGGACGGTACTTCTCGTTCATCAAGTGCTTGAATGCTGACCACGGTAGTGCGTACGCATCGTCTTGTCCCACTTGCTCTAGATAGGTATTCCACCATGTTAACACAGAACCTGTGAAGGTATGCGTAGCGTACTTCACTTTGTCCTCTTCAGTACACTTACTTATGGCAAACAACGATTCGACCTTCTCGGTCCACCGTTTCAATCCGATCGGTCCTTCGGTTCCATCAAATTCCAAAGGTTTGCAGGCAGTGAATTCTTTGTAGGTGCATCCTACACGATTTCCTGTACTGCTAGATCCAAGGTTATTGTTGGTATGTAGCGCAGCCTGTACTGCAGCTATGTTTGAAGCTAGAAAAGTACGGAATTCCTCTTCATTCATATTCACGGTGTGTCGAGTAGTCGGTGCCATTTCCTTCAAAATAGTCAAATGGAACAAGTTAATTATACAGAATATTAAGAGTAGTTAATAGTATTTCGTAGCATAATATGAACTCATTTATAAAAGCTTTTTCTTCATATTAGCGTTTTATAAGTTTAAATTCGGGTAGTACCTACCCGTTAAGTTCATACTTAGTAGCTAATATACAATTCAACTACTACAATTCTATATGAAAAACTGATTATAATAATATTTCGCGTTCAAACTTTTATACAATATTTTACAAACTTACAATACCGCTTATTTTACATAAAGCATGAAATATAGCACACAATAACTTTGATACAAGATAGTTGTGAAGATAATTCTAGCTAGTACACAAGTCGTTCAGCAAAGGCAATAAAGACACGTAATTCATACGTCCAGAAACAAGTCATGCATTCTGGTTTTACTAGGACTACTTCCCATCCTTGGTCTTGTGCAACATAACCGTTATGGCCGTTGATAAGACAGCGTGTTGTAACATCGTCAAAGGGACGAGGGTTACGTAATGTCCAACAGTCCCGTAATAATCTAAAAACCTCATTTCTTACCCCAATTACCGACTCCGTCACTTGTGGAAACGTTTTGTTTAATAGTTGTAGCCCGATGTTCTTGTTCTCACTTTGGTGAGAAGTGAACATTACTAATCCGTAAGCATAACATGCTTCTTTATGTTGCATGCTAGCCACTTTTTCTAAATCACGAAGTCCAATATTCGGATATATTGAGTCAAAATAATTTCTTAACCCGTTGCGTAAAATAGCATTTGGGTTCCCCGCAATATATGCGTCAAAGTAAACACATCGTAACTTATGGGTTTCCTAATGTGATATCCCCCATCTTTCAAACGAAAGTCTCTTATAAACCAAGACATTCTTGGAACGTTCTTCGAATGTCTTACAAACTGATCTCGCCTTAAATAGTTGTGCCGAGGAATTCTGGCCGACTCTAGACAAGATTTCATCAATCATGTCTCCGGGTAGGTCTCTTAAAATATTGGGTTGTCTATCCATTTTGTGTTTTTAAACTGTAAAATAGACAAGAGTTAGATTCATAAAAAAATACTTATTAATACAAGCAATTTTTACATATATCATAAAGCATAAGAACACTATATTACATATATTACACCACACGAATACAACTATCTTATTCCGACTCGCTCGTTTCTTCTTCTTCGGTTTTGGTTCGTTTTGCCAAGTTTCTAGGGATATATGATGTTCCCCTAATACGAGCCGTCGTTGTCCACATTGGTTTAGAAAAACCTGGTGGTTTAGAGGTTCCCGGGTCATTGTTACAACTTAAGAACTTCGGGGGTTGACGATACATATAAAGTTCATCGGGGTTGGAATTAGATTTCTCTATTTTTATGCCCTTTCCCTTATTATTTTCTTTTGCCTTTTTAAATTCAGTTGGGGTAATTTCTATAACATCATTGGAATTCTCGTCGGAATCCGATTCATCGGAGAATTGGTAATCCTCCCAATATTTTACTTCCTTGGCGGAAACACCATTGACCATAATTAACCTTGGTCGGTTGGTTGAGGATTCTCTTTTACTTAACCGTTTTATTATTTCCCCCACCGGTTCCGATTCTTCTTCCGGTTCCGATTCTTCGTCCGGTTCCGATTCTTCTTCCGGTTCTGACTCTTCTTCCGGTTCCTCTTCGGGAACTTGTGAATCAGTCCATGAATCATTCCAATTTACATTTGACTCTTCATTATTATTAGGTGAGTCAATGGGACTTGTTCTAGAGGTAGACATCTATCACATAATATCAAACACGTTAAGAGATTAATATATCACATAATATTCATATGTTAAAAATATATAGTTTCCAACAAAAATGTTAAGCAATCATTTTTAAAGAAAACACGGTCGAAGTCCAGAATCACTAATGCATCCTAACAAACTCGATAAGACACACTAATGCAAATTTTCTGGTTCTCTAAGACCAACGCTCGGATACCAACTGAAATGTCCCGTTCTTATTGATTAAAAACGTTCCATATTAATTGATTTCGTTGCGAGGTTTTGACCTCTATATGAGACGTTTTTCAAAGACTGCATTCATTTTTAAAACAAACCATAACCTTTATTTCATAGATAAAGGTTTTAAAAAGCTTTACGTAGATTATCAAATAATGATAATCTAAAATATCCTGTTTACACACGACCATTACATAATGGTTTACAATACAAATATGTTACAACAAAATAAGTTTCTTGAATGCAGTTTTTACACATTATCATACAAGCATGGACTCCAAATCTCGTCCTTATTTAACTATGCGACAGCGGAAGCTCTTAATAATCACCTGAGAATAAACATGCTTAAAACGTCAACAAAAATGTTGGTGAGTTATAGGTTTAACCTATATATATCAAATCATAATAATAGACCACAAGATTTCATATTTCAATACACATCCCATACATAGAGATAAAAATCATTCATATGGTGAACACCTGGTAACCGACATTAACAAGATGCATATATAAGAATATCCCCATCATTCCGGGACACCCTTCGGATATGATATAAATTTCGAAGTACTAAAGCATCCGGTACTTTGGATGGGGTTTGTTAGGCCCAATAGATCTATCTTTAGGATTCGCGTCAATTAGGGTGTCTGTTCCCTAATTCTTAGATTACCAGACTTAATAAAAAGGGGATATTCGATTTCGTTAATTCAACCATAGAATGTAGTTTCACGTACTTGTGTCTATTTTGTAAATCATTTATAAAACCTGCATGTATTCTCATCCCAAAAATATTAGATTTTAAAAGTGGGAGTATAACTCACTTTCACAGATTTTTACTTCGTCGGGAAGTAAGACTTGGCCACTGGTTGATTCACGAACCTATAACAATATATACATATATATCAAAGTAGAGGAATATTCATTTGAGTCCATAAATTAAGTTGAGATTCAAGGGACCAATGAGAGCGCGACATGTGTCGCGAAAATCACATGTGATTGAAAAAAAAATTCAAAAATTTTTTTTTGAAAATTTTTTTTTAAATTTTTTTCGAAATTTTTAAAATTTTTTTTTTTTTTTACAATCACATGTGATTTACCTGCACAATCACATGTGATTGAATTGTACAATCACATGTGATTGGATTTGCCATGCATAATCACATGTGATTGGATTTGCCATGCATAATCACATGTGATTGGGTTTACAATCACATGTGATTGACATGCATAATCACATATGATTTTAAAAAAAAATTCGAAAAAAAAAAATTTCGGAAAAAAAATTCGAAAATTTTTTTTTTAAAAAAAAAAATTTCAAAAAAAAAAATTTTTCCAATTTTTTTTTTCAATCACATGTGATTTTCGCGCCACATGTCGCGTTCTCATTGGTCCCTTTGTTTTCAAGCAAATTTATGGATGCAACTGATTACAACTCATGTTCAAAATATATTTACAACACTTTTAATATATTTTGATGTTTTAAGTTTATTAAGTCAGCTGTCCTCGTTAGTAACCTACAACTAGTTGTCCACAGTTAGATGTACAGAAATAAATCGATAAATATTATCTTGAATCAATCCACGACCCAGTGTATACGTATCTCAGTATTGATCACAACTCAAACTATATATATTTTGGAATCAACCTCAACCCTGTATAGCTAACTCCAACATTCACATATAGAGTGTCTATGGTTGTTCCGAAATATATATAGATGTGTCGACATGATAGGTCGAAACATTGTATACATGTCTATGGTATCTCAAGATTACATAAAATACAATACAAGTTGATTAAGTTATGGTTGGAATAGATTTGTTACCAATTTTCACGTAGCTAAAATGAGAAAAATTATCCAATCTTGTTTTACCCATAACTTCTTCATTTTAAATCCGTTTTAAGTGAATCAAATTGCTATGGCTTCATATTGAACTCTATTTTATGAATCTAAACAGAAAAGTATAGGTTTATAGTCGGAAAAATAAGTTACAAGTCGTTTTTGTAAAGGTAGTCATTTCAGTCGAAAGAACGACGTCTAGATGACCATTTTAGAAAACATACTTCCACTTTGAGTTTAACCATAATTTTTGGATATAGTTTCATGTTCATAATAAAAATCATTTTCTCTGAATAACAACTTTTAAATCAAAGTTTATCATAGTTTTTAATTAACTAACCCAAAACAGCCCGCGGTGTTACTACGACGGCGTAAATCCGGTTTTACGGTGTTTTTCGTGTTTCCAGGTTTTAAATCATTAAGTTAGCATATCATATAGATATAGAACATGTGTTTAGTTGATTTTAAAAGTCAAGTTAGAAGGATTAACTTTTGTTTGCGAACAAGTTTAGAATTAACTAAACTATGTTCTAGTGATTACAAGTTTAAACCTTCGAATAAGATAGCTTTATATGTATGAATCGAATGATGTTATGAACATCATTACTACCTTAATTTCCTTGAATAAACCTACTGGAAAAGAGAAAAATGGATCTAGCTTCAATGGATCCTTGGATGGCTCGAAGTTCTTGAAGCAGAATCATGACACGAAAACAAGTTCAAGTAAGATCATCACTTGAAATAAGATTGTTATAGTTATAGAAATTGAACCAAAGTTTGAATATGATTATTACCTTGTATTAGAATGATAACCTACTGTAAGAAACAAAGATTTCTTGAGGTTGGATGATCACCTTACAAGATTGGAAGTGAGCTAGCAAACTTGAAAGTATTCTTGATTTTATGAAACTAGAACTTTTGGAATTTATGAAGAACACTTAGAACTTGAAGATAGAACTTGAGAGAGATCAATTAGATGAAGAAAATTGAAGAATGAAAGTGTTTGTAGGTGTTTTTGGTCGTTGGTGTATGGATTAGATATAAAGGATATGTAATTTTGTTTTCATGTAAATAAGTCATGAATGATTACTCATATTTTTGTAATTTTATGAGATATTTCATGCTAGTTGCCAAATGATGGTTCCCACATGTGTTAGGTGACTCACATGGGCTGCTAAGAGTTGATCATTGGAGTGTATATACCAATAGTACATACATCTAAAAGCTGTGTATTGTACGAGTACGAATACGGGTGCATACGAGTAGAATTGTTGATGAAACTGAACGAGGATGTAATTGTAAGCATTTTTGTTAAGTAGAAGTATTTTGATAAGTGTATTGAAGTCTTTCAAAAGTGTATAAATACATATTAAAACACTACATGTATATACATTTTAACTGAGTCGTTAAGTCATCGTTAGTCGTTACATGTAAGTGTTGTTTTGAAACCTTTAGATTAACGATCTTGTTAAATGTTGTTAACTCAATGTTTATAATATCAAATGAGATTTTAAATTATTATATTATCATGATATTATCATGTATGAATATCTCTTAATATGATATATATACATTAAATGTCTTTACAACGATAATCGTTACATATATGTCTCGTTTAAAAATCATTAAGTTAGTAGTCTTGTTTTTACATATGTAGTTCATTGTTAATATACTTAATGATATGTTTACTTATCATAGTATCATGTTAACTATATATGTCATCATATAGTTTTTACAAGTTTTAACGTTCGTGAATCACCGGTCAACTTGGGTGGTCAATTGTCTATATGAAACATATTTCAATTAATCAAGTCTTAACAAGTTTGATTGCTTAACATGTTGGAAACATTTAATCATGTAAATATCAATCTCAATTAATATATATAAACATGGAAAAGTTCGGGTCACTACAGAAGGAGGATCCCGGAATGATAGGGGATATTCTTATATGTATCTAGTTAATGTCGGTTACCAGGTGTTCATCATATGAATGATTATTTTTGTCTCTATGCATGGGACGTATATTTATGAGAACTGGAAATGAAATTCTTGTAGTCTATTAAAATGATGGAAATAAATGATTATGATAAACTAATGAACTCACCAACCTTTTGGTTGACACTTTAAAGCATGTTTATTCTCAGGTGTTAAAGAAATCTTCTGCTGTACATTTGCTCATTTTAAAGATATTACTTGGAGTCTTTCATAGCATATTTCGAAGAACGTTGCATTCGAGTCATTGAGTTCATCAAAGATTATTATTAAATCAATTTATAGTTGGATAGTGGATATTATGAAATGGTATGCATGCCTGTTAATTTTCGATGTAAAGAAAGTTTGTCTTTTAAAAACAAATGCAATGTTTGTAAAATGTATCATATAGAGGTCAAATACCTCGCAATGTAATCAACTATTGTGAATCGTTTATAATGTATATGAACGGGTCCTTTCATTACTGGAACCCGGATGAATAGAATACCTAGTCTTATGCGCTTCATCCAAGACTAGTTCACGGAGATTACCGAAGTGAGGAACCCAAATTCTGTTGCCAAAGTACCGTGTACCATTAGCTTTCACTTGGAGTTGGTTCTCGAAACCGATAGGTCCTTCACCTTCGATAAGTGTTAGTTTAATAGCTTCCAGTTGAGCTTCGCAAATTCGTGACATAAGATTTGATTTGATTTTCAGGTTTAAGACACGAACACGTTTAACATCATCTTTTCGACTAAGGGCATCGGCAACTACATTTGCCTTGCCAGGATGATATTCCATCTTACAGTCATAATCGTTCAATAACTCGAGCCATCGTCTTTGCCTCATATTCAGCTGTTTTTGATCAAAGATGTGTCGAAGACTTTTATGGTCAGTGTACACCGCAAACTGGGTACCATATAGATAATGTCTCCATATCTTTAATGCAAATACCACGGAACCTAACTCAAGGTCGTGTGTGGTATAGTTCTCCTCGTGTTTCTTCAACTGTCTAGATACGTAGGCAATAACCTTTTCACGTTGCATTAAAACACAACCAAAGCCTTGCTTTGAGGCATCGCAGTAAACAACAAAATCGTCAGTACCTTCAGGTAAAGATAGAATCGGGGCTGTGGTCAACTTCTCCTTCAGAATCTTGAAAGCAGATTCCTGTTCTTCGGACCACTCAAATTTCTTCCCTTTTTGTGTTAGCTTCGTAAGAGGTTTAGCAATGAGAGAAAAATCTTTTATGAACCTTTGATAGTAACCGGAAAGTTCCAAAAACTGGCGAATATGTTTCGCAGTCTTTGGTATCTCCCAGTTCCGAATAGCAGTAATCTTAGCTGGATCGACATGTATTCCATCTCTATCAACAACATGTCCAAGGAATTGTACGGTCTTGAGCCAAAACTCGCATTTAGAAAATTTAGCATAGAGTTGTTGCTTTCTTAAGAGTTCAAGAATCATACGCAAATGTTGCTCATGTTCTTTCTCACTCTGGGAATAGATCAAAATATCGTCAATGAACACAATAACGAATTTATCGAGGTAAGGCTTGCAGACACGATTCATAAGATCCATGAATACAGCAGGAACATTGGTCAAACCAAAAGGCATGACACAGAATTCATAATGTCCATATCGAGTACGAAAAGCAGTCTTAGGAATATCAGATTCCTTGACTTGGAGTTGGTAATAACCAGATCTTAAATCAATCTTTGAATAAACGCTTGACCCTTGAAGTTGATCGAATAGATCATCAATAAGCGACAACGGGTAACGGTTGTTGATAGTAAGCTTGTTAAGTTCACGATAATCAATACACATCCTTAACGTACCATCCTTCTTCTTAACAAACAGAATAGGAGCTCCCCATGGGGACGAGCTAGGATGAATGAAACCTTTATCCAATAGTTCTTGGAGCTGATTGGATAATTCCTTCATCTCGAAGGGTGCTAAACGATACGGCGCTTTAGCAATAGTAGCAGCACCGGGAGTTAAATCAATTTGAAATTCAACTTGTCGAGGTGGTGGAAGACCAGGAAGATCTTCGGGAAACACATCAGGAAAGTCTTTAACCACTGGTACATCTTCAATACGCTTCTCTTTCGATTCAATCATCTTAACGTGAGCTAGAATAGCTGGATAACCTTTCTTAAGGTATTTGCGAGTTTTAATACAGGAGATGATGTTGAGATTGGAACCACTCTTTTCACCTTGGATGATGAGAGTCTATCCATTTCCCAACGGAACATTCACATTTTTATCGTAACACATGATATATATACATAAAACACTTTATATTATTAAGGAACGAGGCATTAAATAAGCCTTTTAGTGCACGATTCGGAAATAGAAATAGTTTTAAGGCATAGCCTTTACATAGATAGAAAATGGAAAAATAACTAAAGAATATTAAGATTGAAGTAGTCTTCATGTCTCTTCTTCTCTTCCTCAAACTACTTCATCACTTTTTCCATGTTATCCTTCACAAGTTTCTCTAGCCTTTCGGTTTGAGATTCGATAGATTCTTTGATAAACTTATCATATCGCTCGTTCTTTCCTTTTTGATTTTTGTAGAGGTACTCGAGATTGTCGTAAAGGTTGGTAACACGACTGTTAACGGCATTGATGTCGTATTCCCTTAAGGCAAGTTGTTTGTCGACTCGGCTTCTCTCCATTTTCATTCGAAAGTTAACATCCTCCTGGAGATGAGAAAGTGATTGCTTTCCCCAACGAGTGTTATGTTCTTCCTCGTACTTTAGGAGCCTTAATTCTTTTCTTAGTTCAACATTTTCCTCCACCAACTTCTTAATTTCGCGATCCTTCTCATCCATACGGACCTCCACTCTCGCCATGTGGTGAAGCAAACCCTCATACTTAGCATCATCATTATAAGAAGGAGTTCGGGCTCTCTTCCTTGATGGACCGGCTTCTTCATGACGTTTTCCTTTATCTTCGATTCTCGGAGTTGGATAATATTGAGGAGACCTTTGTAAATTTCGCAGAGTATTTGGACTATAGTTTGGTGAAGCAAGACTGTAAGAAGGACTTCGAACAGGTCTTGATGTTTCAGAGTGTCCAACACCTACTTCGGTAGTAGGGTTGTGAGTTGCCTTGTTAGGCTTGTTAACGCTTGGGCTTGACATCCTATCATTAGGAAAGAGACTTTGATTAAAATCTTTTAGTCAAGTTTTGGAAAGCATAAATGTTAAGATTATAGGGCAATCCTAAGTGCATTAAAGTCTATGGCAGGAAAGGTTATAGTTTCCTAGATTGCTAAGTCACCCTAGCTAACACATAAGGCACACACAAAAATGCAATCCTGGTTCTCTATAACAGTCTAGTTATGCTCTGATACCAATCTATCATACCCCCAGTTCGGGCCTGGGCGAAATGTGACTTAATATCAAAATATACCAACATATTATAATAACGAGAACAATACTAAATGAGAAAGTTAAACTTTATGGAGTACGCAGTGGAAAATGAAATGTCGTTACAAAGGAGTAAAGTAAATGTTTAAATTCAATAGTAATAAATGCGATAATCTCTTGATCCTATGTCCAAGTAGCATCACATAAGCAGTAGATAAGTAAGCTTGAATCAAACAGCACCTGAGACAAAACATGCTAAAGTGTCAACCAAAAGGTTGAGTGAAGTTCATAGGTTTAACAAAAGTTTGACCGTTGTTTTAGACTACAAGATTTAGTTTGTAAAGTTGATCTCCCGCAGGATCAAAAAGTTATGCCAAAGCGTGATATTTAGACTAAACGTTCAAGTTTTCCCCATGACAAGTTGTGTCTGTCCTTGTCGGTTTAATTTCATTATCAAGTAATACAAATACTTAGTCAAATGTATCGGGTACGTTACTCCCGATAGGCCTACCCCCAATAATTAAGCATGCAGCAGCAATTAAAAATATCACTGTAGGGACTTAGTCGGACATAGCCGGGTATAGCATAGTTTAACTGTTTGGTACTTGTGTCTAGATTGTAAAAAGTAAAAACAGAATGTGTCTCACCCCAAGTAAAGTAAGTAAGTTTGCTAGCAATAAAGAGGGGCTATGAATTCACCTTAAATAGCAGTTGAAGTATTCCACGCAAGAAGGAAAGTAAAGCAAGTAAGTGATCTGGATATCAACCTAGAGGTATAACGTTTGATTAGTTAATGTCTAACTGACATAAAGTATGTTTATTAATATAGCAACTATATTGACAGTGACGGTTTTTGAGAAAAGTTTCTATTTCTCAAAAGTTTCTATTTTTGGAAACTTACTATTTATGGAAAGCTTCCACTTATAGTAAGCTTCTAGTTTAAGAATGTTCGGGTTATAATTCTTAACAAAGATGTTGTACAATCTCGCCCAAACTTCGTTGCTAACATGCAAGTTACTCGAATGATCTATTGTTATCGAGTGGCCCATGATCTCTTGACCAGAATCTAAGTCTTGGCATTCGAGATCCACAAGCGTCCCATAATAGTAACAAGGATCACCCTAGGCCACAAGTAGCGGTGATGTTTGTAGTCTTTGTACGCTATCTTTAATTATAACCTTCACGTTAGGTGCGTATATACATATATATTCATTAATTCGATTTTAATTATAATTCCTATATATTAATTCATAAAAATACTTTTATAATTTTTAGTAACATATATTACTAATTATAACATGTTATTTATTTTATTTTTAATTGCATATAATTTATAACATTATTTACATGTTTTGGTAAAAAAATAATAATAAACTGAAGTAAAAAGTAAGAAAGGAATACTTACTAGTAGTAATTCTTCAAAGAGAGAATGAGAGAAATTTTGGTGTGAGTTTGAATGAGAAATGAGTGGTATTTATACTTGAAAAAATTAGGTAAAAAGAATAAAATAATTAAAAGAAAAAGAAATATTTTAATTTTTAATGGGATTATAAAATTTAAAAGTATTAAATGTAAGGTCATGGGATAATGCACAAAATAAAATAATAAAAGTAGTTTTTCCATTATAATTTTTAATTAAAAAGTATTTTATTTATTTATTTATTTATTTTTTTAAATTCATTTATTTTAAGGATTTTTTTATATAAATAAACAAATTGATTTAGTGCTTTTCCAAGAATATTTTTCAATATTTTTTTTATTTAATTAATAAATAAAAATTTTAAATAAAAATAATAAATAATTCGGTATTTTGTATTTTTAATAATAATTTTGATTTTAATTATTAAACTATAGTTTTAGTAAGTTTGTAAATATTATTACATTTATATATAATTGGATTTATTATATAGTTAAATATATAATACATTAACTAAATAATAAAAGTGATACAAAGTTTATATACTTAGTTAAATTATGTCAAATTATATAAATTAATAATATATTATTTATTTAAGCGTACATTGTTGACTAAAAGTTATTATTCGGTCAATATTTAATTGTATATAATAACCCTTAATACATATAGTCAGGCAGATAACCCTAGGGTTAATTTAGTAAATTTAGAAGTCGAAAAGTGAGGCTTGTTACAACTACGAACGTTGGACTACTAACAATGGACAATTAAAATCATCACAAGTATCATAAGTATAGAATATATATATATATATATATATATATATATATATATATATATATATATATATATATATATATATATATATATATATATATATATATATATATATATATATATATATATATATATATATATATATATATCTTGACACAAGAATATTATTATTAGGTTCGTGAATTTGTCAAAGGCCAAGTCTTACCACCATCTATTCGAAAATCATCACAAGTGAGTTATAGTCCCATTTTTACTATCTAAATTATTTTGGGATGAGAATACATGCAAAATTTATAAATGTTTTACAAAATAAGCACAAGTTCATGGAACTACATTCTACGATTGTTTTGTTATACCGGATATCTGTACTTATTATTATTATGCTTGATAACCTAAGAATTAGTGAAAAACACTAATTGACGCGAATCCTAAAGGTAGATCTACGGGCACCAACCACCCCCATTTTCGAATAGTGGAAATGCTTTAGTACTTCGAAAGGTCCTTGTCATACATTTGAATAGTGGAATGTATGATGCCAGATATCTTAAGCGCTCTATGTTAAGGTCGGTTACCAGGCGACTCATCGTATGAATGATTTTTGCAGTTGTAATGATCCTGCGCATTTAATTAAATGAAATCTTGTGGCTTATTAAATATTATAATTATTAAATAGAAATTAAACCTATGACTCACCAACATTTTTGTTGAATTTTTTAAGCATGTTTATTCTCAGGTGAATATTAAAAACGCTTCCGCTGTCGTATGCCAACCCAAGGTCAAGATTTGGAGTCGGAATAATTGTTTATATTGTTTAAACTTGCATTCGGAGTGTTTGTTGTAATATATTTGATCATGTTGTAATGTGTTGTGTAAAAATTTATTTATTTGAGGAGATTGTCTTTGATAGACAATCTAATTTATGTCATTAAAACCTTTATTCAATAATAAAGGTTATGGTTGTTTTAAAAAAAAAAAACGGATGAAGATTTGAAAAACGTCTCATATAGAGGTCAAAACCTCGCAAAGAAACCAATTAATATGAAACATTTATAATTAATATGAACGGGGTATTTTAGTTGGTATCCGAGCGTTGGTCTTTGAGAATCAGAAAATTTTTCATTAGTGTGTCTAACTGATTTTTGATGCATTAGTGAGTCTAGACTTCGACCGTAATTGTTTTAAAAATGATTGCTTAATATAATTGTTGGAAACATAAGATTATTAACATATAAATATTATAAGATATATCATTCTCTTAACGTGCCTGCTATTATGTGATAGATGACTTCATCCGATCATATAAGCATCTCTAGTGATTCAGATTTCATTTACTTATCAAGTGATTCGGAGGCTGAGTCAAAGCATACGACTTATGAACCAACGGAAAAGTTAACTTTTGGTGCTACCATTAAAGTGGAAAATTGTTGGGAAAATTGGGAAGATTCACAATTGCCAGTAGAGGTTCCAGAAGAGGATCCCGAAGAAGAACCCGAAGAAGAGGATCCTGAAAAAGTTGTGGAAATTACCGAACCACAACGTGATTTGCGAAAATCTTTGGCTGTTATACCCGATCCCAAACCCGATGAACCTATTATGACCCAAAATGTTTGTGATCATCCACCTGAACCACCTAAGAGACCAGTTTATAAAATGACCGCTCGTATAACGACTGTTGGTTTTGCTCCCAAACAATTTGCCGAAAGAACCAATTGGGAGGAATTGGAAAAAGAACTATCCAAATGAAAATCCAAACGTTTGGCCGAGAAAGAAACGACGTCAACATCTAAGAAATCTCGTCGTTCTTGAACCATCGGCAGCTACCCTATATTCCATGCATTGTATAATATGTATTATATTGTGTGTTTAAGTTTGTAAGAAAATCCGCAATGTAATTTTCCTTATGATTGTATAATAATAAGAATAAGCATGGAAGGTTTATTATTATTATTACAACTTATTATTACGTAGTAACGTAATAACTTACCATAGTTTTTCATATTAGAATTTTAGTAGTTAATTTGTGTGTTAGCTGCTAAGTATGAACATTATTACAGTTATAAAACGCTAATATGAAGAAAAGGCTTTTATAATAATAAGTTCATATTAAGCTACAAAATACTTTTTGGCTACTTCTAAAAATTCTATATGATTAAATCATTCGGCTATTTTTGAAGAAAATGGCTCCTCCAGCTACGAGACAACAACAATTGAACATAGAAGAACTTCAAGCTTTCGCTGCAAATGTAGCTGCAGTGGTGAATGCAATGAACAACAATAACCAATCGGGTTCCAGCAGTGGAGGAAACAATGGCAACCGGATAGGATGTTCTTACAAAGCTTTTATGGCCTGCAAACCCAATGAGTTTGAAGGAACCGAAGGACCGTTGGACTAAAGCGGTGGACAGAGAAGGTTGAAGCTGTGTTCGCAATCAGTAACTGCGCAGAAGAGGATAAAGTTAAGTATGCCACACATACTTTCAGGGGTACTGCTTTGACATGGTGGAATACCTACATGGATTATGTAGGATAGAATACCGTCTACGCACTTCCATGGTCCGCTTTCAAGCACATGATGACAGAAGAGTACCGTCCCAGAACCGAAATCAATAAGCCCAAGGCAGAGCTTAAAGCACTGACAACCCAAGGGTTAGATGTCACTACCTACGAGCGACGTTTCAATGAACTGGCTTTAATGTGTCCTGGAGCATTTGAGGACGAAGAAGCAAAAATTGAAGCATTCATAAAAGGGTTGCCGGAACGAATCCAAGAGCATGTAGGTGCTAACGATCCTGCAACAATGCAGAAAGCGAGCCGTATAGCCCACAAATTAATAGGCCAAATTACCGGAAGGATAACGAAAGAAGCGGCCGAGGAGGCCATAATGAAACAGGGGAAAAGAAAGTGGGAGGAAAGCAGTGATCAGGGTCACCAGTACAACAACAACAATCAAAACAACAATTACAACAACAATCACAATCACCTCAACAACAACAATAATCGCAACAACAACCGCAACAATAACCGCAACAACCATCCCAATAATAATAACAACAACAACAATCCCAATCACAACAATAACAACAACAAACGTCTCAACAACAATAACCCTAACAACAACAACAACAACAACAACAATGACAACAAAAAGCAAAGGACTATATGACCAAGGTATGATACGTTTCATCCGGAATGGTTTTGTAGAGAATTATGTACCAAGTGCAATAGGAATGTCCATATTGCGGAAAAGTGTGAAGTCTACGAACCAAATAGAAATAGAGAAGCAAATAATGCCGGAACAAATAATAACGGCGTTGTTTGCTATGGATGTGGAAAACCGGGCCATACCATAAACCAGTGCCGGAATGGAAATAGGCAAGGCCGTGGGAGAGCTTTCAACATTAATGGGGAGAAAGTACAGGAAGACCCTGAACTTGTTACGGGTACGTTTCTTATCAACAATACACCTGCTTATGTTTTATTTGATTCTGGTGTCGATAGAAGTTATATGAGTAGAGAATTTTGTGCCAAATTAAATTGCCCGTTAACGCCTTTGGATAAAAAGTGTATAGTTGAAGTAGCAAACGGTAAACTAATTAAGGTTGATAAAATTGGGAAGCTTCGACGTAATTATTGGAATGGACTGGATGTCCAAGGTGAAAGCCGAAGTTGTTTGTCATGAGAAGGCGATTCGCATTCCGAGAGAAGACGGATTACCCTTAATGGTGTACGGAGAAAGGGGTAATGCCAAATTAAATCTTATTAGTAGTTTGAAGGTGCACAAACTAATAAGAAAAGGTTGCTATGCTGTACTAGCACACGTCGAGAAGGTTGAAAAAGAAGAAAAGAAAATCGATGACATTCCCGTTACAAGAGAATTTCCCGAGGTATTTCCGGAAGAATTACCGGGACTATCTCTACACCGATCCATTGAATTCCAAATAGATCTTGTACCAGGAGCCGCACCAATAGCTCGTGCTCCATATAGACTTGCGCCCACCGAAATGAAAGAATTACAAAGTTAGCTACAAGAATTATTAGAACGTGGTTTTATCCGACCGAGTATGTCACCTTGGGGAGCTCCAATTTTGTTTGTTAAAAAGAAAGATGGGTCTTTTCGCATGTGTATCGATTACCGTGAGCTGAACAAAGTAACCATAAAAAACCGATACCCTTTACCCCGAATTGACTACCTATTTGATCAACTCCAAGGTTCGAGCGTATACTCCAAAATCGACTTAAGGTCGGGTTATCATCAACTGAGGGTTAAAGAAGCCAATATACCAAAAACAGCCTTCAGAACTCGTTATGGCCATTTCGAATTCATGGTTATGCCATTCGGTCTAACCAATGCACCCGCAGTTTTTTTGGATCTCATGCACGAGTATGTAGTCCATATTTAGATAAGTTTGTTATTGTCTTTATTGATGAAATTCTTATCTATTCGAAGAATAACCAAGAACACGAACAACACTTGAGACTTGTGTCAGAGTTGTTAAGAAAAGAACAACTTTATGCAAAATTTTCTAAGTGCGTTTTTTGGTTAAATGAAGTACAATTTCTTGGCCACGTAGTCAGTAGTAATGGAATCAAAGTTGATCCCGCCAAGATCGAAGCCATCAAAAATTGGGAAACCCCGAAAACTCCAATGCAAATACGTCAATTTTTGGGTTTAGCCAGTTATTATAGGAGATTTATTCAAGATTTCTCCAGAGTAGCCAAACCTTTAACTGCCTTGACACATAAAGGGAAGAAGTATGAATGGACTTCCGAACAAGAGGGTGCCTTCCAATTGTTGAAAAAGAAGTTGACTACGGCACCTATTTTATCATTACCAGACGAAATGGAAGATTTTGTTATCTACTACGACGCATCAAGAATGGGTTTTGGGTGTGTTCTTATGCAACGGAAGAAGGTGATTAAATATGCTTCTCGACAACTCAAAATTCATGAACAAAACTACACCACACATGATCTGGAATTGGGCACCGTTGTTTTTGCATTAAAGATGTGGAGACATTATCTATATGGGGTCAAGTTTATCGTATACACCGACCACAAAAGTCTCCAACATATTTTTAATCAAAAGCAACTAAATATGAGGCAGCGTAGGTGGGTTGAGCTGCTAAATGATTATGATTATGAAATCCGTTACCACCCGGGAAAAGCGAATGTGGTAGCCGATGCCTTGAGTCGAAAGAAAAGAGAACCTATTCGAGTAAAAGCTATGAACATGATTATTCATACTAATCTTACTACTCGAATAAAAGAGGCACAACAGGAGGTTTTGAAGGAAGGAAGTTTTGAAACGGAAATACCCAAAGGATTAGAAAAACAGCTTAATATTCGGGAAGATGGAACCAGGTATTTAGCTGAAAGAATTTGGGTACCAAAGAATGGGGATTTGAGAAAAGTGGTACTAGATGAAGCATAT
The DNA here is from genome assembly GCF_046630445.1 of Rutidosis leptorrhynchoides. Classification (NCBI taxonomy): domain Eukaryota; kingdom Viridiplantae; phylum Streptophyta; class Magnoliopsida; order Asterales; family Asteraceae; genus Rutidosis; species Rutidosis leptorrhynchoides. Next base: position 114,389,293 of record NC_092338.1, read on the forward strand.
AAAACCAGATATTCAATACATTCCGGAGTGGGGAAAATGTACTAAGACCTCAAGAGAAACTTTTGGTGGCCAGGAATGAAGGCAGATATAGCCACATATGTGGGAGCATGTTTGACTTGTTCTAAAGTCAAAGCTGAGCATCAGAAACCATCGGGTCTACTCCAACAACCTGAAATCCCAGAATGGAAATGGGAAAACATTACCATGGATTTCATTGCTAAGTTACCGAGAACCGCAGGTGGTTACGATATGATTTGGGTAATAGTCGATCGTCTTACTAAGTCAGCACATTTTCTGCCAATAAAAGAAGAGGATGGTATAGAGAAATTAGCACGATTATACCTGAAAGAAGTTGTTTCTAGATATGGTATACCAATATCTATTATCTCTGATCGTGATAGCAGATTTACTTCCAGATTTTGGAAGGCATTACACGAAGCGTTCGGAACTCGTCTAGATTTAAGTACTGCCTATCATTCACAAACTGATGGGCAGAGTGAAAGGACGATTCAGACACTTGAAGACATGCTACGAGCATGTGTTATTGATTTTAGAAGCAGTTGGGATCGACATCTACCGTTAGCTGAGTTTTCCTACAACAACAGCTATCATTCTAGTATTGAGGCGGCACCATTCGAGGCACTTTATGGTAGGAAGTGCAGGTATTCAATTTGTTGGAGTGATGTGGGGGATAAATAGATTACAAGTCCGGAAATTATCCAAGAAACTACCGATAAAATCATTCAAATTCAGCAACGATTGAAAACAGCCCGGAGTCGACAAAAGAGCTATGCAGATGTTAGGAGAAAACCTTTAGAGTTTGAGGAGGGTGACATGGTTATGCTTAAGGTATCACCTTGGAAAGGTGTTATTCGTTTTGAAAAGCGGGGGAAATTGAACCCAAGATACATTGGGCCATTCAAGATTGAAAAACGCATTGGGCCGGTGGCCTATCGACTGGAGCTACCTCCACAAGTAGAAAAGATTCACAACACCTTTCATGTTTCAAACTTGAAGAAATGCCAAGCTATCGAAGATCTCATTATTCCTTTAGACGAGATTAAAATTGACGAGAAACTAAATTTCGTCAAAAAACCCGTCGAAATTATGGATCGTGAGGTCAAACGACTCAAACAAAGTAAGATACCAATCGTTAAGGTTCGATGGAATGCTCGTAGAGGACCTAAATTTACTTGGGAATGAGAAGACTAAATGAAGCTGAAGTACTCACATTTGTTTCCCGATATCGCACATTAACTAGGTACTAAATTAAATTTCAGGACGAAATTTAATTTAACGGGTGTGTAATGTAACGACCCGGATTTTTTCGCTAATATATAGAAGATTAATATTTACATAATTAATGTTTCCAATATGTTAAGCAATCAAACTCATTAAGATTTGGTTATTTGAAATGAATTTTATACAAATGTTTGGCCACCCAGTTTGTCTGACGATTCACGAACGTCATAACTCGAAATAATTATATAATGATGTATATATGGATATATATATATATACTTATAATTTGATAAAATGATATTTAAGTATCTCATTACATATAATAACAATTGGTTATATACATAAAATGAGATTACTAACTTAAAGACTTCAAGACTATATACATATATATAACGATTAACGTTGTAGTAACTTCTAAATTAAAATGTATGTATATGTATTGTATTAATAAGTATTAATACACTTTTTAAGGACTTAAACATATATACTAACATACTTATACTCAACTAAGATAGCTATACTCATATTCTCATTCAATTCCATCAAGAATTATACTTGTATTCATACGGTATCTATACTCGTATTGTACCTAGCTTTTAGATGTATTTACTATGGGTATATACCCAAAAAAATACACCAATGATCAGACCTAATCAGTTAAGAAACATTTGGGGATATAGCTTTTGTCAACTAACAAGAATATCTAGCAAAATAACAAACCATGAGGCCATGTAGATGCCCCATATCTCACGCCATTCACCACCATTTATACTCCATTCCATTTTCATTTTTACTACACATTTTCTCTAGCTAAAAACACCTACTTGTAAGCTTCATTCACCTCTAAGAAATCCAGCAAAAACTCTCTCAATAATCACCTTAATAACCATCGTATCAAGATCAAACAAGAGCACTACAAGATACTACTTTCATTTCAAGTTTATATTCCAAGTTTGCTTCCAATCTTTCAAGCCAACTCAACAACTCTTTAGGATCAATAATCCTACTTTAATATCAATAGCTTTTCATCTTTTAATCAAGGTAATAAACATATTCAAGCTTTGGTTCAATTCATTTAATCATAACTATCTTAAATCAAGATAGATTTCTTACTTGAAACTTTTGTTGATTCCATGATTCTACTTCAAGAATTTCAAGCCATCAAAGCTACCTTTGAGCTAAAGATTATTTATTATCTTTCCAGTAGCTTTACCCTAGTAAGTTGAGGTAATAGCTTTGTTCAAAATCTCGTTCAATTCATATTCATATAGCTATCTTATTTTGAGTTATAACTAATAACAACAAGAACATAGTTTATATTATTTCTAAACTTGTTTGCAAATAAACTTAATCCTTCTAACTTGACTTTTAAAATACTTCAACGCATGTATTATGACTATATGTCAAGCTAACATAAGGATATAAAATTTGTAAACACGAAGAACACCTTAAAATCGAATATACGACGTCTTAGTCGAACGGGGGCTGTTTTGGGTTTAATTTTAAAAATTCTATCTTAAACTTTGAATTAAAAGATTTTCTTTAGTGAAAAATCTTATTTTATATGGATATGAAATATATCCAAAATCCATGGTTAAACTCTAAGTGGAAGTATGTTTTTCAAAAGGGTCATCAAGATGTCGTTCTTACGACGGATATGACTATCTTCTCTTATTTGACACCTAAGCTGTATCTTCGACTATAAACCTATACTTTTTCTGTTAAGATTAATAATGTTGAGTTCGATACGAAACCATGGCAACTCGAATCACTCAAAACGGATTTGTAACGAAGAAATTATGGGTAAAACAAAATTGGATATTTTTCTTAATTTTTAGCTACGGACATGATTCATAAAAATGGATGCTAACCTTATCCTAGCTAACTTACCTTGTATCCTACATGTATTTATACATGTCTTGTTCCCGAGCTTATGGAAATACAATTTATAATAGTCGTGATTAAGTTCTACGACAATATATTATAGTCTTAATAAAGATCGTAAGGTACCATATATATATATATGACTTGATCACCGTGGATCCGTATACAGCATTTTGACATATCATTTGGATTTCTTCTATATATATTATTGGAACGAACTATAAGACACCATTGGCAATAATTTCGAGTTAGCTGTGGGTCGAAGTGGATTCCAAAATATTATATACTTTGAGTTGTGATCGAGCATGAGACATGTATACAATGGGTCGCTGATTGCTTCAGACAATATACATATTATGTGTCTTATTATATTAAGACAATATATTATAGTGTTAGTGAATTCTAACACAATATACGCATTTATATTTATATATATATTTATACTGTTGGACTATTGGACTATTAGACTACGAACGTTGGAGTACTAACAATGGACAATTAAAATCATCACAAGTATCATAAGTATGGAATATTAATTATATATAAATATATATATATATATATATATATATATATATATATATATATATATATATATATATATATATATATATATATATATATATATATATATATATATATATATCTTGACACAAGAATATTATTATTAGGTTCGTGAATTTGTAAAAGGCCAAGTCTTACCACCATCTATTCGGAAATCATCACAAGTGAGTTATAGTCCCAGTTTTACTATCTAAATTATTTTAGGATGAGAATACATGAAAAATTTATAAATATTTTACAAAATAAGCACAAGTTCATGGAACTACATTCTACGATTGTTTTGTTATACCAGATATCTGTACTTATTATTATTATGCTTGGTAACCAAAGAATTAGTGAAAAACACTAATTGACGCGAATCCTAAAGGTAGATCTACGGGCACCAACCACCTTCATTTTCGAATAGTGGAAATGCTTTAGTACTTCGAAGGGTCCTTGTCATACATTTGAATAGTGGAATGTATGACGCCAGATATCTTAAGCGCTCTATGTTAAGGTCGGTTACCAGGCGACTCATCGTATGAATGATTTTTGCAGTTGTAATGATCCTGCGCATTTAATTAAATGAAATCTTGTGGCTTATTAAATATTATGATTATTAAATAGAAATTAAACCTATGACTCACCAACATTTTTGTTGAATTTTTTAAGCATGTTTATTCTCAGGTGAATATTAAAAACGCTTCCGCTGTCATATGCCAACCCAAGGTCAAGATTTGGAGTCGGCATAATTGTTTATATTGTTTAAACTTGCATTCGGAGTGTTTGTTTTAATATATTTGATCATGTTGTAATGTGTTGTGTAAAAACTTATTTATTTAAGGAGATTGTCTTTGATAGACAATCTAATTTATGTCATTAAGACCTTTATTCAATAATAAAGGTTATGGTTGTTTAAAAAAAAAAAAAACGAATGCAAGATTTGAAAAACGTCTCATATAGAGGTCAAAACCTCGCAAAGAAACCAATTAATATGAAACGTTTATAATTAATATGAACGGGGCATTTCAGTTATAATATCTCCCATTTACTCTCGCGTATTTAAAATAATTCGTTTGGTTAGTTCACGCACCCACTTTTAAATTCGAGGGACTAACTTTGCCAATTGATCAAAGATGTAACTAGTGGTTGACTAGTCAATCACCTCCCCACCACTCATTCACTTTTCACCTCCCATTTCCATTTGATACTTCCATTTTTCCTCTCAAACCTCAAGTTCATTTAATCATCATTTAAATTCAATCTATAGGCTAACAACAAAACAATTTGCATATTTGGAATCCTCTCTTCATCCTCTACGTTTTGATACTAATTTCACTACTTGGGGTAAGGTTTATAAAAACTCTAGATTTCTCTAATTTTGATATATGGACTTGAAATGGTGTTAGTTAGTGTCTATGGCTCACTAGGTTGTTGTGTATGTAACTGGTTTATTCGATTTGTTTGTTTTGAATGACTAGCATGAACACTTGAAAAGGGTTTGTTAAATTCTTGATTTTGGTTGATTTAATGTTGTTATATGTTAAAGTTCATGTATTAAATGTGTTACTAGTCTCATTACCTACAATTTGATGTGTAGGTTGACTTAGAAAACTTCACTAACATGATTATTGATTTTGTGATTTTTAGTTAGGGTTTGATAGGCTTAAATATGAACTTTTGATGCATTGAATGCTATTAAATGTTGTTGGTAAGTGTTTACTTGCAATATATGTTTAATTACCTTTGAAACGGCATATCGTATGTGTAAATTGGGTTCCCGAATCATGAAATGCATTTTATGAACTTGAAACTTTAATGATGAACATTTAACGATCATTCGACGAGGATTTAGTTATTGTAAATGATGTTTTTGTTTGATGAAATGTGTTTAGTTGTATTTCTCGTTAAATTACCTTTCCAACGATATAAGATACATGTTTTGAGTGTTTCCGGTTCATAAGTTATGTTTGAAAGAGTTTTGGTTCGTGCACTTGGGGAATTCAGCATTCAGCACTGGAAAAAGAGGCTTCGCGATCGCGAAGCCATGTGAGGGTAAAACCTCGCGATCGTGAGAAAGTCCCAGACCAAAACCAAGTTTGACTTTAATACATGTTCAAAGTCACTAACATGTATTAAAGTCCATTGACTTTGACTTTGACCAAGTTTGACTTTTAGTCAAACTTAACCAAATACTTATGCAATCGTTCTAACTTGCTTTTATACCTATATCTTGCATAAAACTTGACAACTTGACTCACATACTATATGATCGAGTCGTAACGAGCCATAGAACTAATTGAACACATTTCGACCGACCTTGTGTCTTACCCGGTATTGATATAACTTACTTGTTTAGGTCAAGACTAAACAACTTTCATTGCACAACGTTTAAAAAGAAGTACTTTGGCATGCAACTACGGTGAGATCATAGTCCCATCTTTTCAACAACTTTTACTCTTTTAAATCATGGGATGAGAAACATATACGGTTTATACTTTTATACTTTGAACACAAGTACGAAAACAAACATTCCACGTACGAGTTAGAACAAAAATCCTCAAGTTCAATTATCATTAGTTACACTTGCAGGGTGTAAGTGTAAGCAAGAACTTATATTGTGTGGATCCATAGCCCTCATTCGGACGGTTCGCTACCATTAGCGGATGAAATATATTTCGGGTATAGTGTAGGTTCTAACACTATGATTCAGAGGTACCATTCAGTTAAGCCTTGATAATTGGGTGCTCGACAAACAAACAACATCTTTGGAATGTAAACGATTTGGATAATCAACTTATACTAAATCTTGCGGTTCAAAAACATCGTTTACAAATACACCTATGATTTCACCAACGTTTTTCGTTGACAGTTTTCTATATGTTTCTCAGGTTTATGATTGTAACACCGTACCTTTTTTTTAAAATTACACAGTGGAATATTAGTTTATCAAATCGTGGTTATAAGTATATATTAAACATATATGATACTATTCATTACAATTCAACTGGTGTTACTTTTCAAAACAGAGAAGCATAGTTAATTCAAACATCAGAGTTCTTCATTGTGTCAAACATAACCAAAGTACAACTATCTTCTCCCGACTCTAGCATGCAAACAATATAACCTGCAGGGGAGAAAATGTAGGGGATTAGCATAACGCTAAGTGAGTGAGATATCCCAATAGATACTAATACAAAGTACCAAGCCTAGCTTTTAGGGATCATGCATTAGGTCAAGGGTATAAGGACATAGCATTACACAGCTATCACATAATATAGCATTACTCAACTATATCATACAGAGCTAGGCAGTGATTCAATTAACAGAGTAGCAATAACATCAACAAGCTATTCAGTAAAGGCACCAAAGGCACTATATTACACAGCTGATAATGCTAAAAACGAACACATATTTCATAGCATTATCCTTCAAGAAAGACAAACTTTTAGTTGCAATTGTTCTATTTTCAAGTAATATTCGTTTAAATAATAAAAGGTGAAGACAAAAGACATATTCGATGATTTGAAGACGCAAACGATCAAAATGCTAAAAAGTACAAAGTACAATCTAAATGGTTCAATTTATTGATGAGAAACGTCTAAAAGTTACAAGAGTACGAGCCGCGAAATGCAAAGTACAAGATATTAAATTATACGAAAAGGCGTTCGAAAATCCGAACCGAGACATGAACCAACTATCAACGCGTGAGTCAACGGACCTAAAATTACAAGTCAACTATGCACAAGAATATAATATAATATATATATATAATTATATAAAATTATATATATTATATTATGTAATAAATAAATCAAGAGCCGCCCACGTTTTGGACACAATTGGAGCTGGACAGCCTGTCCATGTGATCGCATGGCCAGGAACCTTATAACCCATGCGATCGCATGTCCTGAAAAGTGAGGCCAAGTCCTATAAATTGCAACGTTTTCTGCCGAATTGTGTACACCTTATTCACTGATCTGTCTCATTCTCTCTCTATATATTTATATTTATATTTTAATTATAATTTTAATATTAAGTTAATAATAATAAGGTTATAGTAGCGAATGTTTTAAGTTTGTAAGTCGAAACTCTGTCCGTGTAACACTACGCGATTAATACTCATTGTAAGTTATGTTCAACCTTTTTAAATTAATGTCTCGTAGCTAAGTTATTATTATGTTTATTTAAGCCGAAGTAATCGTGATGTTGGACTAAATATTAAAGACGGGGTTATTGGGCTTTGGACCATAATTAGGGTTTGGACAAAAGACCGACACTTGTGGAAATTGGACTATGGGTTATTATTGGGCTTTATATTTTTTTAACTGAATGATTGTTCGTTAATTTAATATAGAGAATTACAATTTGACGTATCTATAAATAACAACATACACTCGATCAGACACGATGGGCGGGATATTTATAAATACTAAAATCGTTCATTTAACCGGACACGGGAATTGATTAATAGTCAATGGACTCGTTAAAACAGGGGTGGATTATATACAAGGACACATGGTGTAATTGTTAACAACGTATTAAAACCTTGGGTTACACGCAGTCGATAACCTGGTGTAATCATTAACAAAGTATTAAGACCTTATTACAGTTTAAGTCCCCAGTTAGTTGGAATATTTGACTTCGGGTATAAGGGTAATTTGACGAGGACACTCGCACTTTATATTTATGACCGATGGACTATTATGGACAAAAAAACCAGATGGACATATCGAATAATCCAGGACAAAGGACAATTAACCCATGGTAATAAATTAAAATTAACACGTCAAACATCATGATTACGGAAGTTTAAATAAGCATAATTCCTTTATTTTATATCTCATCGCACTTTTATGTATCGTCATTTTATTTATCGTACTTTAAATTATAACACTTTTAATTATCTCACTTTTATTTATCGACATTTACTTTACGCTTTAAGTCATATTTATATTTAACATTTTACATTAGGTTTTGATTGTGATTTAAGTTTTAAAATCGACAAACCAGTCATTAAACGGTAAAACCCCCTTTCTAAAATATATATATATATATATATATAAATATAAATATAAATATATATATATATATATATATATATATATATATATATATATATATATATATATATATATATATATATATATACAAATATAGTTTTTAAAATTATAGCGTTAAACTTAGATGTATCCCTGTGGAACGAACCGGACTTACTAAAAATTATACTACTCTACGATTAGGTACACTACCTATAAGTGTTGTAGCAAGGTTTAGGTATATCCATTCAATAAATAAATAAATAACTTGTGTAAATTGTAGCGTATTTAATAGTATTTCGAAGTAAAATATAATCTATTTCGTACTACACCTCGCACACATGATAGTATTTTTGGTGCCGCTGCCAGGGAACTAATACGCCAAGCGAAACGCTATAAAAAAATATTTTTAATCTATTTTTGTAAAAATATAGGAAGTTTTAAATATTAAAATACAAAAATATAAAAAAATAAAAATAATAATATATATATATCTATTTAAGTGTTCAAGTAAAAAGAAAATATATATTTTTTTATATATAAAGTATAAAAGTATTTTTTTTAGTTCTTAAAACTATAAGTTTATTTTAATAAATATTAATTATATTAATTTTGTAAAGATTATAAAGTAAAAAGTAAAAAAAAAACGTTGAATCTGCAAAATTTCGGCCTGCATCTGATCTGAACCTGCACTCCATGCGATCGCATGAGAGTGAAGGTATAAACCCATGCGACCGCATGGCTTGATCTGACACGTCTGAATCCTCTGCAGTACACAATTAGGTTTTGTTATTAATTATTATTATTATTATTATTAATTAACCTAATTAGGGTTTTAATTTAATATTAATTAGTTTTAGTTTTAATTAAATTTGTAATTTAAGTTTTAAGATTTAATTAGTTTTATTACTTATACAATTAATACTTTTATAAAATAATAATATAAAAATAATATTTTTATAAAATAAGTAATTTTATCATTTTTTTTGTTTCTTTTTATAAATTGTATATTTTAAACATGTAATTCGTAATTTGTATTTTTATCGTTCGTAATTAGTTTTAAGTTTAGTTTTTGCCGTAGTTATTTTATATTCCTAGATTTTTAGGCTTTGCCGTAAAATCCCTTAAGTGCTTTTTCTTTAGATTAAGATTTAGGCGCTTTAGAATTTTACGACGTCGCTTATCGCTTTAGTATTTAATAGATTTTAGTGCCTTTTTAAGTTATTGCCATTTTGAATATAGAATTCCTTAAAGCTTCAATACCTTTAGACGCAATTTTTAATTTTTAGTTTTTAGACTTTTAAGTTTCGACGCTTTACATTTTTATTATTATTTTTTGACTTTTTGTTTTTCGACGTTTGTTTTTCGAATCTTATTTCTCGACACGTTTTTTCTTTCTCATTTCTACGCTCTAGTTTTTAGGACATAGACTTGTTATTTTCTTTAAACGTCGACGAAAAATTATTTTAAGCCGTTAAATTGATAGACATACAAAATTTTATGGTTCGTAGTAATAGTTGGATTTGTTAGTGGCGAGTTGTAGACTTCCGATTTAAAGGTTCCTGGCTACCTGCTGCATCTTTTGGCTATTCGAAACGTGGACAAAATCAGAAAAGTCTATTAATTTGATAACTTATATAATTTTTTTTTATCTTTTATAACTAATAGGATATTCTGTGAATGCACCGAGCAAAACGTTCACCACCTTTCATACGTTCACCACCTGTAACTCGATCAAGACATCTAGCCAACATTGTCGCCGTTGATTTATCTTTAGAATCATCATCTAGTCGACCAAGTACTCCAATTCAAATTTCCGATAATCCAATTTTTGAACCTGATCGCACAATTGAGAACCCGGAGGATATTCAAGGATAATTCAGAGATCCTAAACCACTAATCATTCCTCCTGAACCATAAATTATTCAAACAGAGATTGTCGAGGAAGAAACCATTAAATCAGAATCCTTTAGTGATTCAGATTCAACAAATTCAATTATGGAAAATCAAGAACCTCTAAGTATAGAAGATCGAATGAGAGCTACACGCACTGGCCAAGGTCATGCAATTACTCAACCAGACATTAATGCGCCAGATTATGAAATCAAAGGACAAATCCTACACATGGTAAATAATCAATGCCAATTTAGTGGTACGCCAAAAGAAGATCCAAACGAATATCTTCGAACCTTTAATAGGATATGTACTCTATTTAAAATCAGAGAAGTTGAGGGTGAACAGATCTATCTCATGTTATTTCCCTGGACTTTAAAGGGAGAAGCCAAAGATTGGTTAGAATCGTTACCTGAAGGAGCGATTGATACATGGGATGTTTTAGTTGAGAAATTTCTTAAAAGATTCTATCCGGCATCTAAAGCCGTGAGACTTCAAGGAGAAATTGTTACGTTCACGCAAAAGCCAAATGAAACTTTATATGAAGCGTGGACAAGATTCGGAAAGTTGTGGAGAGGATGTCCTCAACACTGTTTAGACACTTATCAAATAGTACAAATATTCTACCAACGATGCGACGTTGCTACAAGAAAAGACATCGACACAGCAGCTGGTGGTTCCATTATGAAGAAAACTGCAACTGAAGCTCTCAAAATTATTGATAACACAGCATCCCACTCACATGAGTGGCACCAGGAAAAAGATATTCTTCGTTCATCTAAAGCGGCTAGAGCCGATTCTAGCCATGACTTTGATTCCATTTCCGCAAAGCTAGATGCTTTCGAGAGACGAATGGAAAAGATGACTAAAGATATTCACGGAATACGAATTAGTTGTGATCAGTGTGGAGGACCACATTTGACAAAAGATTGTCTGAGTATTGAACAAACAATGGAACAAAGAGAGAATGTTTCATACATGAACCAAAGGCCTGGAAATAATTATCAAGATAATTATCAACCGCCAAGACCAAACTACAATCAAAATCAGAATTATAACCGAAATGTTCCATACAACAACCAACAAGGTCCTAGCAATCAACAAGTATCCAATAATACTTACAACCAGCAAAGACCTATTTTTCCGAATAAACCACCACAAATCGATGATAAAAAGCCAAATTTAGAAGACATGATGTCGAAGCTAGTTGAATCTCAGACGCAGTTTTTCACATCTCATAAACGAACAAATGAACAAAATGCTCAAGTATTTAGAAATCAACAAGCTTCTATACAAAATCTGGAACAAAAAGTGAGCAACCTAGCAAGGTTGATAGGTGAAAGAAAACCGGGGAGTTTACCTAGCGATACAAATACTAACCCCCGAAATGAAACAGCTAAAGCCATTACCACAAGATGTGGTATTACACTTAAACCACCTGAAATACCTATAATTTCTGATAACTCTATTCCTACAACACAGGCACCACAGCCTGAGCAAGAGAAGGAATCAAAACCGGTAGTTAAAAAGGTTAACGAAGATAACACAGTTAAGGCAAAGCCTTATGTTAAACCATACCAACCACCGCTTCCTTACCCGAGTAAAATGAGAAAAGAAAGACTTGAAGTCGAGCAATCCAAACTCTTGGATATGTTTAAACAAATAAATGTAAATCTTCCTTTCATTGATGTGATTTCAGGAATGCCTAGATATGCTAAATTCCTGAAAGATCTAATCAAAAATAGAAAGAAAATGGAAGAACTCTCGGCTGTTACTATGAATGCTAATTGTTCTGCAGTGCTGTTGAATAAACTATCAGAAAAACTCTCTGATCCAGGAAGTTTCACAATTCCATGTTTTCTGGGTAGTCTTAGTTCAATAGAAACATTGGCAGACTTAGGTGCTAGTATAAATTTAATGCCATACTCATTATACACTAAACTAGACCTTGGAGAATTGAAATCAACACGAATAAGCATACAACTAGCCGATCGATCAGTAAAATATCCTAGAGGAATAATGGAGAACATGCTAGTTAAAGTTGGTACATTAGTATTTCCAGTAGACTTTGTTATTCTGGACATGGAAGAAGATTCTCGAGTTCCTCTTATATTAGGAAGACCATTCTTAAACACGGCTAAAGCAATAATAGACGTGTTCGGTAAGAAACTGACCCTAAGTATAGAGGACGAGAGTGTTACCTTTCTGTTGATAGAGCCATGCAACAACCGCAATCTGCAGATGATACATGTTATTATATTCAACCAATTGATGAAGCTGAAATGTTAGCTACACTCATGGCTAATGATTACGAACCAACAATAGAAGAACTTCAAATGTTGAAAGAGGAAGACAGATATCGATACAAATCATCGATAGAAGAACCACCGATATTAGAGTTAAAGCCACTTCCAAACCATTTGGAATACGCTTATTTACATGGTGAATCTGAATTACCTGTAATAATATCGTCTTCTCTTACGGAAAATGAAAAATCTCAACTCATATCTGTGCTAAAAGCTCATAAACCAGCTATTGCATGGAAGATTCATGACATTAAAGGCATAAGTCCTTCGTATTTCACACATAAAATCCTTATGGAAGAAAATCATAAAACATATGTGCAACGCCAACGAAGACTAAATCCTAATATGCAAGATGTTGTTAAAAAAGAAATTATTAAACTGCTCGATGCAGATTTAATTTATCCAATCTCTGATAGTCCATGGGTAAGCCCAGTTCAATGCGTACCTAAGAAGGGTGGCATGACTGTCATCATAAATAAAAAAATGAGCTTATTCCTACTAGGATTGTAACAGGATGGCGTGTTTGTATTGATTATAGAAAATTAAATGACGCCACCAGATAAGATCACTTTCCCTTACCTTTCATTGATAAAATGTTGGAAAGGTTAGCCGAAAATAGTTACTATTGTTTTCTTGACCGTTTCTCTGGATATTTTCAAATTCCAATCACACCCGAGGACTAAGAGAAAACCACCTTCACCTGCCCTTATGGTACTTTTGCTTACAAACGCATGCCATTTGGACTTTGCAACGCCCCTGCAACCTTTCAAAGGTGCATGATGATGATTTTTCACGACATGATAGAGGAATGCATGGAAGTTTTCATGGATGACTTTTCAGTCTTCAGTGATACTTTTGAAACATGTCTAATTTATCTTGAACGAATGCTTATTAGATGCGAACAATCAAATCTAGTTCTTAATTGGGAGAAATGCCATTTCATGGTTAAATAAGGCATCGTTCTTGGTCATAAAATTTCAAAGGAAGGAATTAAAATGGATAGAGCTAAGGATAGAGCTAAAGTAGATGTAATCGCTAAACTTCCACATCCCATCAATGTTAGAGGAGTTAGGAGTTTTCTAGGGCATGCTGGTTTTTACTGACGTTTCATAAAAGATTTTTCTAAAATTGCCACTCCTATGAATAAACTCCTAGAAAAAGATGCTCCATTCATATTTTCGGATTAATGCATAAAATATTTTAAGATTCTTAAAGAAAAACTCACTAATGCGCCGATCATGATAACTCCAAATTGAAATCTACCATTTGAACTCATGTGCGATGCAAGCGATTTTGCAATGGGAGCCGTTTTAGGACAAAGGATTGAAAAACAATTTCAACCTATTTATTACGCTAGTAAGACGTTACAAGGAGCACAAACGAATTACACAATTACTGAAAAAGAACTCCTTGCTATTGTCTTTGCTTTTAATAAATTTCGTTCATATCTCGTTCTAGCAAAAACGGTGGTCTATATCGACCATTCTGCTCTTAGATACCTATTTTCAAAACAAGTTGCCAAACCAAGATTAATCCGTTGGATCTTACTCTTACAAGAGTTCGATATTGAAATCCGAGAAAAAAAGGGAGAAGAAAATCTCGCAGCTGATCATCTTTCTTGTCTTGAAAATCCTGAATTAGAAGTTCTAAATGAATCGGCCATACAAGACAACTTTCCTGATGAATATCTCTTGAAAATCGATTATAGTGAAATTCCATGGTTTGCAGACTATACAAACTACTTAGTATGTGGATTCCTTGAAAAAGGGTTGTCGTACCAAAAACGAAAGAAATTATTTAATGATATAAAACACTATTTTTGGGAAGATCCACATTTGTTTAAAAGTTGTCCCGATGGAACAATACGTCGATGCGTATTCGGAGATGAAGCTAGTCAAATCTTAAACCATTGTCACACAGGACCAACAGGAGGGCATTATGGGCCTCAACTCACAGTAAGGAAAGTCTACGACGCTGGATTCTATTGGCCTATAATTTTCAAAGATGCACACCTTCTTTGTAAATCTTGTGATACTTTTCAAAGGGCTGAAAAAATAAGTCAACGTGATGAAATGCCACAAAATGTCATTCAAGTATGTGAAGTATTTGACGTTTGGGGTATTGACTTTATGGGTCCATTTCCAAAATCTCATAATAATCTCTACATTCTCGTTTCCATTGATTATGTATCTAAATGGGTGGAAGCACAAGCTCTCCCAACTAATGATGTACGAATTGTAGTCAACTTTCTAAAACGTCTTTTTGCAAGGTTTGGAACACCGAAAGCCTTAATAAGTGATCGGGGTACTCATTTCTGTAATAATCAACTTGAGAAAGTTCTCAAAAGATATGGAGTAACTCATAAAATCTCAACCGCTTATCATCCACAAACAAGTGGACAAGTTGAAAATACCAACCGAGCTTTAAAACGTATTCTAGAGAAAACCGTAGGATCAAATCCGAAGGAATGGTCCATGAAATTGGAGGATTCACTCTGGGCTTTTAGAACAGCCTACAAAACTCCAATTGGTACCACACCTTTTAAACTCGTTTACGGAAAAGCATGTCACCTTCCAGTAAAAATTGAGCACAAAGCATTTTGGGCTTTGAAGACATGTAATCTTGATTTGCATGAAGCTGGACGTCTAGGGTTAAGTCAACTAAATGAATTAGAAGAATTAAGACATGATGCATATGAAAATTCGTTAATCTATAAGGAAAGAACAAAGAAATGGCATGATAAAAGAATCAGAAGTTCAAAAGAATTTAAGGAAGGAGACAAAGTCCTTCTTTTCAATTCACGATTCAAGCTATTTCCTGGAAAATTGAAATCAAGATGGTCTGGACCTTTCATAGTCAAAAGAGCTTTCCCATACGGAACAATAGAGTTGATAAATTCAAATGAGATTGAATTTAAAGTTAATGGTCACAGAGTTAAACATTACATAAATAGTCCGATGGAAGTTGACAATGAAGTTAATCACAATTTCGATACCACAGCTAACTAAGTGTGGGGAGATTCAAATGTTTTAAAGGATAATATAATGCTGTCTAGAGTTAGATTTTCTGTTTTCGTGTAGTTCTCGAAAATGGAATCCGAATGGTCTTTCCCTAGCAGACCCTAAAGAACTAGTCTTCTCCCTCTATTCTGAATTTTTGTGTTTTTAAGTTTTACGAGATGAAGAATTCCTTTGATTTGAACCATGGTCTACTACTACAAGCTATGATTACTAACGTGATAATAACACCTTACCGAGTGAACTGGTATCATTCATAAGAGGCAAAATGGACAAAGTAAGGAAAGAACTCGGGAAGAATCATAATAAGACACATTTTGGTAAAGGAAAATCAAAATCCGCAACAAAAAGAAGAGCACGACACCTTGAAAGATGTCATAAATGCGGAAAATGGTCACATGAAGGGAAATGTTCGAACAATCAGACACATTCCAATACTGAGTTCGTTACTCTATGCAGAGAAGGACCGTTCATATGTTTAGAAGAAAAGTTATTGAAAAAAATCGAGGTTACGCCTATGTAGCTATGGAAAACCAAATCGAACGACTCTCGTATGAGTCGACTAAAGCAGGTCTCTGAGAATTTTATCTCACAGGTAAGTATGTACAGTTTTTATTTTTATTTTTTTATTGCTGTTAACCTTCTGATAATAAACGTTGAATCGTTCGCTATAAAGTATTAAATTGATATTCAATAAAATTAGGTATAATAAACCGAAATTATTGATATCATACAAAAATTTAATTCATCACTGCGAAATTTACCGTTTATTCATAAGGTATAAATATCTTTAATCAATCAATTCAAAATATTTCAGAAATTCGTCAGGAGTAAAACTAGGTAATATAGCCGAAATTACTTTACCCAAAAGAGGGACGTATATTTTTGTTAATATTTGATTGATTAAAGTGGGATAAAAGACCAAAAAGATTTTTATTTTATTTTTACCCTGTTTTTAAAATTAATATATAACTATATTATTTTTAAATATAAGTTTGTAAAATTAATGTATATAAATATTAATAATATTTATATGAAATTTTATGCATTTTAAATGTAAGTTTGGTGTGAATTTAAAAACAAAAATGTACTTTATTTCATTAAGTTAAAAATTTGATATCTAAAATTCATCGTGAGTTGAAGACTAGGTCGTTGAACCGAAATTGCTTTACCCGAGGGCGGGACGAAAAATTTTATTATCATTATTTTTAATCTTATTGATTTAAAGTATGTCAAAAACATTAAAAAAACCCTAAAAATCTTTTCTTTTAAAACAAACACTTTAAAATGACAAATTTTAAAATTTTATCGAGGGACGAACTAGGTAAATGTACCGAAACGACCTCAATCTAAAAAGAAATAAAATTTTAAATTAATTAATTGTTTTATAAGTAAAAGGTTTTATATAAAAAAAAATACCACACCCCATGCGATCGCATGAGGACCAAATGCTGGACATGATTAAAAAACCCCAGCTCTCTACTTCTGCCTCTCACATAACACACACATATTCACGAACACACACACAAATCACTCGAAAATCGCCAATTTTTCATCAAAATTCACCAAATTTCTTGCTATAATCCGCTCTAATCATGCGTTTGTTCAGAAGTTTTTCAAAGAAGGTAACGATTCCACCCCTAAACATCTCTTTAAATTCAAATTATACTGTTCTTGAGCAAATTTTTACCTAATTTGATTTTGATAGTTTCAAGTAAAGTTAAATTATTCATATATTATGCTTGTATAACCTAGATTGATGCTATTTATCATGATTTGAAGCCTTAAACTTCAAATTTTTTAGAAATCTAGGGTTTATGTTCTTGAGCAATTTGGGGCTTTTTTATATAAACAGGTTATGGCCGCTTTTTGTTATGAATTATTGCTAAATTAAGTAGTGTAACATGTTTAGGTTGCTAAATGATCCAAACTTTGATCCTAAACATGATTTTTGAGCATCAAAGTGGAGTTTTTAAGTCTAAAATTCATGAACTTGATTATTTTGATATGAATGCCATTTGAAACTTGTTCAATTGCTAGTAATGGTTATTTTAACATGTTATTTGAGTTGAATGCTTATGAACTTTGTATATATTTTCATATATGCTTATTTGAAAAATTGTAGAATGATAAAAATATGAAAATGTGTATAAGTTTAATCTTGATTAAACATGTTATTGTAATTGTTTTAATTTGTCATTTTGCTAACACTAATGCATATTTGGATGCACAAAATTTTGTGTTTAATGTGTTTTGCAGAGAAATACCGATACTGACGGTGCATCATCGTCTAGACAACCTGAACAAGAACCACAATCAGAGATGCAGCCTGAGCCACAACCTGAACAACAACATAACTATGATCAACACCTACCATATTATGAACCGAATCTGTTAATGCCTACGTATAATTTCTGCTTCATTAGTTAATAATAAACTTAAGAGTTCATGAACAGGAATTACATCCCAATCTGAGGTTTGAGCGAAACTGGATAGATTACCTGACGTACCAAAGTAACAAATTTAAGCTTTACACCAAAAATGTAGAGGTACCAATGGTGATAGATTGGAGACTTTTGGAAGAAGTCAACCTAGCTAACTCAGTTAGGCTGTTACTAATTCAAAGGTATGGGAACTCTTCTTTTCGTGACTGGAAACGTTTGTTTACCACACATAGACCTGTATATAAGGAGTGGTGTGTTGAATTAATGAGTACTATAGCATTAAATAGGGATGTAGATAACGTAGAAGATAGGAGCTTTCTTAGATATTTACTTGGAGGTAGGATGTACAGGATGTCCATGTTGGACATGGCTAGGGCTTTACAGATTTACACCCCCGTTGAATTATTATCACCTGATTGTACAGCTTTGATTCATGAAGGTGAGAGGGTAGATAGAGATTTTGACGCTAATGCCATATGGAGGCGTATTTCAAACTTTAATGAGTTTAGGAGGGGTGGAAGACACTCTTATTTAGATATTAACAAAGCAGAGCTGCGCATAATTCATAGGTTTTTTGCAAATTCGATTACACAACGAGGTAAAAACAAGGAGAAAATAACCCTAAACAATTTATTCTACCTCAAGTGCATTCGAAACCCTAGAAGCTTTGTTAATATCCCCTACTGTGTTGGTTATTTTCTATCTAAAATGGTGGAAGGAATACAGGAGGGGGGAATAATAGGAGGAGTCATTTTTGTTACTCTCATTGGAGAGTATTTAGGTGTAGATAAATATCGAGGGGGTCCGATGGTCAAGATTGAGGGACAAACCGAGACTATAGGTCTATCGGTGTATCAAGGTGCAAAGATACTAACTTGGAAACACAATAGGCCATTACCATATCGGGGCAACCATCCACAGGTAGAGAGGGGTTCAGACGAGGAGATGGAGGAAGCAGATGACATTAGGGATGTCATTAGGGATAGTTATACTGATGTTTATCAGCAAATAGATGAGGTGGAAATGAATAACCAGGCTAGGCATCGTCAGTATGAGCAGTGGAGAGCCGCGGATGAGTATGAGCAATCTAGGCAACGCCAGCATGATATCATATCAGGTACCACATAACTACATCCCGACTCGACCTACTTTTTATCCACCACATCAGCCTGACATCCGACCGCCCTTTAACCTGTACAACCCCAACCAAGCCTATAAGGACAACTATCACCAGCCATGGAACCTGAGCGATGACATGAACTGGAATCCATATCCAGATTGATACAGTTCCATTGGTGATTTCTTATTTTTTTTTATCATTTTTATTTATTTATGTTTAAAAATATAATATTTTGATATTTTTATGTAATTTTTAACATTTTTATTATTGTGTTACTAATATTTCATATTTATAATTTGAAAGTGGGATATTAAGTCCCATTTCAAATTACCATGCATGTGTATATTTGTATTGTATGTATATTGTCAATTGTACACAATAGGGTAAAACAACGAACTTTCAAAGACTGGCATTAAGTTCAGCAAAAGCTACTAATTTTGAAGACAAGACGAAAAATAAATGTGATATAACAACTGCAGGAATGAACAAATGATGTGCACCATTTATCATTCAAACAAACAACAATATGTTTGGAAATTTTGGTAAAATTTAATCATTTTTCTACGCTAATCACCCTCAATAATTTAAATTGTTACTGATTTCTTGTAAATGAGGGCATTGCAAGATCTTAAGTGTGGGAAGGGATTAAATTCTTTCGATTTTAAAAATTTGACTTATACACTTGGTTTAATAGCCATAGTTAAAATACTAGTAAAGCAGTAGTTGTATTAGAATCTAGTGCTCTCTGATAATAAAGAACAGCCCTAGTCTTATATACTGACTACCCACTTCTAGTAAAAATTTTAATTTTTTTAACTAAATGAACTCAAAATCATGTTTATACATATTTATGAACGATAAAACTAGGTGTTAACACCGAAATTATTATTACCTCGAAAAGCACATAAATTGAGAAACAACCCAAAATGCTTGAATTCATTTAAAATGGAATAGAAGAGAATAAAAAGGCAAAGAAAGCCAAGTGTGGGAAAAATTTACCAAGTTATTTAAAACATATATCACATATTTTTGTACAAATAATTGAAGATATTTTTGTTTTGAACGATATTAATCAGTGTTACCCAGTTTATTGTAATATAAATGGAATTTAAAAGGAAGTAAAGTCTTCCGAGAAAAAGACACGCGCTTCTTGATTTAGGTCAGGAAGTTGTCGTCCAGACCAGTTATAGTGTCTATGAAAAACCTTGAAAAGTTTTCTCGAAAATCAGCTAGAAATCCACGGACCTCAGCATCAAACAGGGCCGCCAAGTGGTCAGACTTATCCTAACTATGAGAGGATCTGTCTCGTACAATGGGAGGCACCGTGCAAATTAGCTTATAAGACTAATGAATTAGATCCCCAGAAAGGATAATCTCCTTAAAGATTAAAAATCAGCTTTTAAGACTGATATTACTCAATCCTTGAGACTGACCTTAAAGATTGAGAATTACAAACTCATGGAATTCGATGATATCTAAACTCGAGCTTGAATGAGAAAATATTTTGATCAAATTAAAACCGATTTGTTTTCTGAAAACCTATTTTCAATGCATTCATTACCATTGAATGTAAAATCCTAAGAATTCACTGAAATTCATTAGGTCGCCTGAACCAAATCAGGTGTCAACCGTAAGAACGATGATTGCATAGCATGGTCAAAGACAGGACCTTGTGTGTAACGACTCGGAAATTTCCGACCAAATTTAAACCTTAAACTCTATATGTTCCGACACGATAAGCAAAAATCTGTAATGTTGAGTCTAGAAAAGTTTGAAGTCTATTTTCGGATAATTACTTACCCTTTAACCATGCCTGACGATTCACGAACAACTACATATGTATATTAAAAAAAATATATAAATATATATATTAATTCGAAATATAGTTTGAAATATTATATTATTTAGTTAGTAGAATCATTTTTGTAAATAAAATAATATAAATAAAATGAATCTATGTAATTACAAGTTAATACTATCTTGCTATGTTAATATTATCATCATTATTTTATAATACTTGTATCATTAATATTATTATATAAAATATATGTATATATATATGTATGAAATTCGATGAGTCTGAGTTGATTTTGTTGTCTAATAAAAATAATAAATTTATATATACATATATATATATATATATATATATATATATATATATATATATATATATATATATATATATATACTTATATACATAAAACAATTATTTTTCATCATAATTAGTGTTTAAACACATATTATGTAATGATATATATTAAATGTAAAATTCTAAATGTGCAAGTATTATTAATATTAATATTATTATTATATCATTATTAGTAGATATTATTATCATTTATCATTATAATTATTAGAAAAGGATAAAATTGATTATTAATATTATTAATAATATTAGTATTATTATCATTATTATTAGTAATATTATTGTTATAAATTTATTAGTAATTATTATCATTTTTTTCTTATTAATATTACTTTAATATTAATATTATTAATATTATTATTATTTTTATTATTAAATATATTAACAGTATTTTAGTATTTATAATTATATTTATTAAACTATTAATAATTAATTATATAGATATATGGATCAAATAAAGGAACAAATATATATCTGATATAAAAATATGTATATGCGTCCCATCTGGTGTCTTTTTCTCTTTCTGTTTTCTTTAAACCCGTGACCACGAACCCTACAATCAAGGGATTTATGTTCGTCAATTTTTCCCTCAATCATTCTATATAGAATCTGCAAATATTCACGCTTTAAGATCGGTTGCTGCATCTCTTGAATCGAAACAGATAAAAAAAAAACAGATATATAAAAAAAAGTCGTTCTCTGTTTTGACCAAAAATCACATTAGGTCGAGTTCAAACGAATTTCTAAAATTTATAATTACAGTTGTACTCTAAATCCCTTACTTAAACTATCTGTAAAGTCCTAGGATTCAATTCCTTTTATCGATTGTGAATTTCCAACTCAAAGTTCATCATTTAAAAAGTTAAACGATTGGATCCTCAAGAAATTCGAATTGATTTTGATATTTCAATTTAAATTAACGATTCAGAAAGATTCTAACAGTTATTTTGAAACTTTTTCATTCAGAAATTGTAAGCTAAAACGTTTTTAATTTCAAAATCACTTCATGAGTTCATATCTTTTATTTTCGATACAGCAACTACGATTTCTTGGGTATTTTGTTATTTTATGATTGCTATTAATTCGGAAGTCAAGGAGGGTTGTATAAGTTCCATTTAAAAGAACTAAATCCATTGTTTAAAAATCGAAAAACGAGTTCTGTTGAATTAATCGAATTGTAGAAGAAGGAGATGTAGAACCAGAAAAGAACACGTTATATTTATTTGAAAGTGGTATAAATCAGAAGAATTGATACGGAGCATTGGTTAAGGGATGTGATGATTAGCAAAGGGTCTCGGGTTCGAGCCCTACATGTGACAACTATTTTTTTTAAAGCGATTTTGAGGTTCGTGAATCCGAGGCCAACCTTAAACTTGATCAATGATGTTATATGTATTTTTACTACAAAATACATTAGGTGAGTATATAGTCCCTTTTAAACTTTAAATATTTTTGGGCTGAGAATACATGCGCTGTTTTTATAAATAATTTACGTTATGGACACAAGTGACTAAAATTACGTTCTACATGGGTTTGAATCAAAAATCCCCTAGCTTGGTAACTTTAACTATTGGTTTATGAACTGGTAGGCGCGAATCCTAAAGATAGATCTATCGGGTTTTACACCCCCACCCAGATGTTGTTCTAGTAAACTAGAAGAACGGGTGTTTAGTACTTCGAGGTCAACGGAACGCACTTGATTCGGTGCACATATTATATAACTCAGGGGTACACACTCTTGTTAAGGCTAGTTACCGGGTGCCCACTGCTTAGAATGCTTTTCATACACTTGCGAGTGTATTATGTTTATAAACTTTAAATCTTGTGGTCCATAGTTATAACGCTGCTAGCAACAAACCTATATATCTCACCAACTTTATGTTGACTTTTTAAAGCATGTTATTCTCAGGTACGAATTAAGTCTTCCGCTGTGCATTTGCTCATACTAAAGACATTACTTGGAGTCGATCATCGCAATGGAACTAACTGTTGAAGACTCCGTCCGGGAGGATTAGTTCGGGTTTCTACAGTTGGTATCAGAGCGTTGGTCTTAGAGAACCAGGTCTCCCATTAGTGTGTCTAACTGGTAGTTGTTAGGATACATTAGTGAGTCTGGACTTTGACCGTGTCTGCCTGTCAAAAGTTTTGCTTATCATTTCTAGTCGAAAATCATCTGCTTATTATCCTTAGGAAATTGCCTGCCTATCATTCTCAAGTCTAGACACGCTCTACTGCATTTAGTGCATTGATAGTGTATAGACGAAATTCATATCTTAGCGTATCTAATAATTCCTATCTTGGCGTACGTGTAGATTGGCCTGATATATGCCGTAACATCCTTTGTAGCCTACGAAATCTTTAGTATTACATATAGATATTCTATATAGTTAGAATATCATCCGATATCCGGAAATCATTTCACATTGAAGATCCTTTCCATCCATCCAATTACCCTTGGCAATGAACCTGAAGCACTTACCGGCGAACCTATTCGAAACATCATTTTCTCGCCCATTCCTAGAGTATCTCGTCACGATTACATAATATCCCATATCACAAATCTTGTTTATTCGCTCGCTTCAACCGTCAATCATCCTGTAGTACTAGAAGGAGTTAACAAACTACGCGCTCGTGTGTCGACTTTGGAGAAACTGGTGCGAAGGTTACGAACACCAGCAGCAGCACCAGCAGCATAATCAGTACCAACATCATCGACGTCGACAGTACCCTTATCATCCCTAAACCATAACCGCACCGTAACTCTCAATATCACAATCTGTACCTCGAATATCAACATCACACGCCTCAATATTACCGTCTGTATTTAGAGTATGATCTTCGTTTTACATATCGTTCTACATCGATTAATTTCGTTCTACGTATTGTTCTACCTCATTTACCTTCGTTCGACATGGCAATTATGTAATCTCTAATGTTTTAGAGATCATGTAATCAAGTGCCAACAATAAATCAAATGAGTATAATATTCTATTGACTCATTAAATTCATAATTACATCCGAAGAAAATATATATGCAAGTATATTTTCATAAAGATTGTAATTAAAACTTCTTTCGTACAAACTGTTAATGATGAGAATATTTTAACGGGTGGGTAGTACCCGAGGAATATTTAAAATTCACATTAACAAGTTACACTGTACATTCTTCGAATCTGATTCAACGGTTATTTACTATCCTACCTATAATCACCGATATATGTATCCATGCATCACAGAATAACCATTTTCATTCAAAATCTCATATTTGGATTTTGACTTATCAGAATCCAACAAGTGGCATAATGAAGAAAACATTGGATATAATAAAATTGGTTAGAAACAAACGGATTAACTAATTGAAATATTGTTAAGATTCCACGCTAACTGTTCCGGCTAACTGTTCCCAGCTAACTGATTAACATTTAATTTATTGCAATTTACATTCTCGCAATTTTATTTATCGTCATTTAATTTCTGTTATTTATTTTTACGCACTTTAAATAATGGGACACGTATGCAAGGTTTCGACTTATCATATCGACCCATCTATATATATATTTCGGAACAACCGTAGACACTCTATATGTGAAGGTGGGAGTTGGCTATACAGGGTCGGAGTTGATTCCAAAATATATATATACTTTGAGTTGTGATCGACACCGAGACCGGTACACGGGTCACGATACGTATTATTTAATTCGAATATTATATATTAAATTATATATGAATTATTGAACCATCGGACTATTGGACTGCTAACTTTGGACAATTAAAATGAATTAAATTAAAATATTGATTATAACATATGAAACTAAACTAATCTTCAAGTTTGCCACTTGATTTTATCTTAAACCTCATTCGTATCTTGACGATTACAATTCGCATTCACAACCTTTCCTGATTCTTGAAAACACCTCGATCGAAATAATGAACCCGCTGCACCTCGTTTACGGAAGAAAGATTTATGCATACAATGATGCACCTGAAAAATTTCCGAAACCGAAGTTATAGTTAAAACTTATCTGCGTCAAATTCCTTATCATCCGTTAGCAAAAACAACCCTACAATTTCTTTTCAAGAAGCTAATTTGGTCACAGCTCCACTTTGACTTCTCAGTGAGATTACTTCTATTATAATCTCGATATTTATACCTTGTCCTTTCGCCGTCGTTACCAGAGAACCTTTTATATTTCACAACATCATCAGCAGACGTACTAGCAACTCGTTATCTCTTTGGCAAAATCCGCAATCAATATTTTGAAAATCTCGTAGAAATTCTCCCAGTTATACCAAAAACGTCGATCCCTAAGAATTACATATTTCGAATGTGAAGTTTCTGAAAAACATCTTGGACTATGAAATAGTTCTTGAAATGCTGATGAAGCAGCAAAAACCATAAACAACTTTAATAGTCAAAAGTTTACAATGAAGTACAGTATGTTGGAAAAGCCCAGAAAAGAAGAAGTGTTGAAACTGAAAAACGGATTGAGCAAAACATGAAGGAGATCATGGACAAATCATGAAAACTAAACCCGACTTCAAAGAATCCAAACGATTCTGTGCCTGCTGAAATCGTTAGTAAGAACCCTACTCCTTATTCTAAACCTTTTCAGATGATATTCTTCATCAACATCTTATCTTAGATATTATAAGATATCCTCATATCTTCCGTTATACATATTCTCCAAATTGTTGGAGACATTTTCACAACCATCCTTATCTGAAATCATCTATCATTCCGTAATATCTGCAATACAATATAAAAGAAACTGTGTTAGTTTCTAAATTCTGAAACCTTCGAGTTTGAAATAGGAATGTTCTGAAGAAGTGTTGGGAACTGATGCATGAATTAGTATAATACAATGAAACTTGATCAACTTCATTATATTACAGTAAGTCATGTTGAGTTTCTAATGGGATGTGATGATTCACAGTACCATCATCATGTGCCATGTTACACGACTCTTTCATTCTACTTAATATCACGGAATTATTTTCTTGATAATTCTGTTCTTCCGTAATTCCAACAGTTGCTAATAAATCGTGCTATTACAATTTCTTTCTGATTAGAAGATTTCCCTAAATTCCTTGAATTCCGGAATTCAACCGTGACTAACTCAAAATTCAAGACGACTCTTTATTTCTCATTTCACTCTTTTGTGATAGCTTCACTCGTACGCTTCACATGATCGAATTGTTTTATCAATATTAATCAATAATGATAAAACTCTATTTATCAACACATATTCGTCATAAAAACAATTTTATTGTTAGCCATGATGACCTCACTCAAATTTCGGGGACGAAATTTCTTTAACAGGTGGGTACTGTAACGACCCGGAAATTTCCGACCAAATTTAAACCTTAAACTCTATATGTTCCAACACGATAAGCAAAAATCTGTAATGTTGAGTCTAGAAAAGTTTGAAGTCTATTTTCGGATAATTAGTTACCCTTTAACCATGCCTGACGATTCACGAACAACTACATATGTATATTAAAAAAATATATATAAATATATATATTAATTCGAAATATAGTTTGAAATATTATATTATTTAGTTAGTAGAATCATTTTTGTAAATAAAATAATATAAATAAAATGAATCTATGTAATTACAAGTTAATACTATCTTGCTATGTTAATATTATCATCATTATTTTATAATACTTGTATCATTAATATTATTATATAAAATATATGTATATATATATATGTATGAAATTCGATGAGTCTGAGTTGATTTTGTTGTCTAATAAAAATAATAAATTTATATATACATATATATATATATATATATATATATATATATATATATATATATATATATATATATATATATATATATATATATATATATATATATATATATATATATATATATATATATATATATATATACTTATATACATAAAACAATTATTTTTCATCATAATTAGTGTTTAAACACATATTATGTAATGATATATATTAAATGTAAAATTCTATATGTGCAAGTATTATTAATATTAATATTATTATTATATCATTATTAGTAGATATTATTATCATTTATCATTATAATTATTAGAAAAGGATAAAATTGATTATTAATATTATTAATAATATTAGTATTATTATCATTATTATTAGTAATATTATTGTTATAAATTTATTAGTAATTATTATCATTTTTTCTTATTAATATTACTTAAATATTAATATTATTAATATTATTATTATTTTTATTATTAAATATATTAACAGTATTTTAGTATTTATAATTATATTTATTAAACTATTAATAATTAATTATATAGATATATGGATCAAATAAAGGAACAAATATATATCTGATATAAAAATATGTATATGCGTCCCATCTGGTGTCTTTTTCTCTTTCTGTTTTCTTTAAACCCGTGACCACGAACCCTACAATCAAGGGATTTATGTTCGTCAATTTTTCCCTCAATCATTCTATATAGAATCTGCAAATATTCACGCTTTAAGATCGGTTGCTGCATCTCTTGAATCGAAACAGATAAAAAAAAAACAGATATATAAAAAAAAGTCGTTCTCTGTTTTGACCAAAAATCACATTAGGTCGAGTTCAAACGAATTTCTAAAATTTATAATTACAGTTGTACTCTAAATCCCTTACTTAAACTATCTGTAAAGTCCTAGGATTCAATTCCTTTTATCGATTGTGAATTTCCAACTCAAAGTTCATCATTTAAAAAGTTAAACGATTGGATCCTCAAGAAATTCGAATTGATTTTGATATTTCAATTTAAATTAACGATTCAGAAAGATTCTAACAGTTATTTTGAAACTTTTTCATTCAGAAATTGTAAGCTAAAACGTTTTTAATTTCAAAATCACTTCATGAGTTCATATCTTTTATTTTCGATACAGCAACTACGATTTCTTGGGTATTTTGTTATTTTATGATTGCTATTAATTCGGAAGTCAAGGAGGGTTGTATAAGTTCCATTTAACAGAACTAAATCCATTGTTTAAAAATCGAAAAACGAGTTCTGTTGAATTAATCGAATTGTAGAAGAAGGAGATGTAGAACCAGAAAAGAACACGTTATATTTATTTGAAAGTGGTATAAATCAGAAGAATTGATACGGAGCATTGGTTAAGGGATGTGATGATTAGCAAAGGGTCTCGGGTTCGAGCCCTACATGTGACAACTATTTTTTTTAAAGCGATTTTGAGGTTCGTGAATCCGATGCCAACCTTAAACTTGATCAATGATGTTATATGTATTTTTACTACAAAATACATTAGGTGAGTATATAGTCCCTTTTAAACTTTAAATATTTTTGGGCTGAGAATACATGCGCTGTTTTTATAAATAATTTACGTTATGGACACAAGTGACTAAAATTACGTTCTACATGGGTTTGAATCAAAAATCCCCTAGCTTGGTAACTTTAACTATTGGTTTATGAACTGGTAGGCGCGAATCCTAAAGATAGATCTATCGGGTTTTACACCCCCACCCAGATGTTGTTCTAGTAAACTAGAAGAACGGGTGTTTAGTACTTCGAGGTCAACGGAACGCACTTGATTCGGTGCACATATTATATAACTCAGGGGTACACACTCTTGTTAAGGCTAGTTACCGGGTGCCCACTGCTTAGAATGCTTTTCATACACTTGCGAGTGTATTATGTTTATAAACTTTAAATCTTGTGGTCCATAGTTATAACGCTGCTAGCAACAAACCTATATATCTCACCAACTTTATGTTGACTTTTTAAAGCATGTTATTCTCAGGTACGAATTAAGTCTTCCGCTGTGCATTTGCTCATACTAAAGACATTACTTGGAGTCGATCATCGCAATGGAACTAACTGTTGAAGACTCCGTCCGGGAGGATTAGTTCGGGTTTCTACATTGTGCCAGACCAAAAAACTATAGGGTGATCTTTACTATTGGTCCTACAAAGGATAGTAATTGCATCCGACACGTTGTGGACCATGAACATAAGCATGTCATTAGACATTGCCTTAACAGTTGCTTGTTCAACGCTTTCCTTTACAACCGGATGGTAGTTTACCGAAAGGTAATATACGGAGCAAGTATACTGGACGTGTTTCTTTCCCAATACAAGGTTAGCAAGTGTGTGACACAAAACCATAAGTTTCGAGCTAAAATTTAAAAAAAAAAAAACCCCACAAAACCCACAAAAACATTTTGCAAACACCGGTGAAGGGTTATTTCGGAAAACTTATCTAGGGTAAAAGCTAGAATGTATTTTCAAAAAATTAAATGTTTTCATAAAGATCCAATTTCCCAAAGGATCTAAAT
Organism: Rutidosis leptorrhynchoides; assembly: GCF_046630445.1. NCBI lineage: Eukaryota > Viridiplantae > Streptophyta > Magnoliopsida > Asterales > Asteraceae > Rutidosis > Rutidosis leptorrhynchoides. The sequence goes on from NC_092338.1 coordinate 114,419,229, forward strand.
TTTTATAGTCATGTGTGATAGGTCAGATCATGTTGAGATTGAGAGAAAATACAAGTTAGAATGAGATTCGGTAAGTGTAAAGGAGATTCGGTATTAGAGAGAATTAACAAGATTTACATTCCACAGCTTCTAGAACTCAGTTACAATGCAATGGCTATCTAATTAGGACTACTTAGATTCCTTATATAGCCCTCTTCTAAGGAACCATGAATTAAGCTTATTTCACATTAACACTATACAACTTCGGGGTCCTAACAATCTCCCCCTTAGTGTTAAATGTGAACTTTACAATATAATCCTATTAAAACATCTAAAGAAACTTTGTTCCTCTGAAGTGAACTTTGGATTTGAATCCCTTGAGATTCTCATATCTTCATATGTTCACTCTTGTCTTTAGACGACTTTTCAATCTTGTGAGAATGTATTTGACGATCTCATTATCTTCAGTTGAAAAGCAGTTATTGATCAGTCTCCATCTCAAATATTTGAAAGCATACATCAACGTTCCGTCTGAGTATCTTCTGAAATCTGAGACTCTGATGAAGATCTTTGTATAGTGAGAACTGAAAAACACAAACCCATAAGGACTGTCACTTACTTCAAGTAAGGACATATATCTTAGCTCTTCGATTACTTGATTTGGCGGTTTGATTCCGAGCTTTTTGTGTCCAGATTCTAACCCCATCTGAAAATCGTGAACGGACATCCATCTCATCGAGTCAAGAATAAATCTTTAGACTGCCTTCATTGCAGTAGCATGATAAATTGTTGCAGATTCATTCAAGTTAATCAAGTAGTTGTAAATGAAAATAATGTCGTCCATCTTCAATCTATCAAAATCTGCTTCAGAGAATTGATAATCTTCATCATCCATTCTTGTTACCTGAAACAATGGCATCTTCACTCCATCCTTGTTAATCATCAAAATCTTATTTATGCTTTTGATCTCTGAATTTCGCTGAACTTGAAGTTTCTCTTCATTCTTCAATTTAAATTTGTCACGAACACTCAGATAAGCTTTGAGATATTCTGGTTTCTTATGATATTTCCATGCACCCAGAATACTCATTGATGCAGAAAGGACGAGATCAGAATCACCATAGATTCTATACGCTTGTTGTTCAATGAATGGTGAACGAAGAATCATCTTCTCTTCTTCCTCACTTAATTAGAAATCAGCATCACGCTCAAGAACAATCTCTACAATTTGAAATGGAACATTCAGATCAGGAGGAGTCGTAGTATCTTCCTTGCCATTAGAGAAAATCTCCTTCTCAAAATGTATCCTAAATTCATCAGTTGGAGATGACAAGTTAACAAATTGACAATTATTGAATTCATTGGCGACACTCGACGACCCCTTCAAAATATCTTCAACATTATCGAAGTTTTGATTGTCCTCTTGAGCTGACTTATTCTCTACTTGATCAGCTGAATCCATAATCATAAGCATCCCTGAGTCACCCTCTCTCTGACCTTCCGATTCATCTAGAAAACTTTCACACTGAATTTCCTCAATTTCATCGCTTTCAGAACCAGATATATCAACAACATCTTGATCCTTATGTTGACTAGATGTACCAGCTTCATACGTTGATCTTTGAAAACCACGGGACCACCGATAACCACCTTATCTATTCTCCCCCTCATGAAGATTGTCGGGATCGAAATCATCATGATCAGGCATATGAATTGGTCCAGGTGAGTTGCATGGAGATAAAGGATATACTATTCTTGCTTGCTCAAGATAAATCATCATAGTCTCGTGATCTTCATCAAGATCAGTTCGTTTAGCAAACTCAGCAAGATATAGTTCCTCTACCTCATTGTCAGAGAAATATCTTAATCCAGATCTATTTGAAATCCGAGAAGGTGACCCAGTTGGTGAAACAACAGCGTAACCACAAACAACATCAGCATCATCAGCAACTGTTGGAGGCGATGTCGGTGGAAGTGTTTGATTTACCGTGAGGGCAGGTAAGGATATATGTGCGGTATTATACTTATATGTAGGGCAGTACATACTACTAGTCAGATTCGTGATATCCCCTTCTGATGGAGGTTGGGCAACAATCGGAGTTGTCGCCGGCGAATTTTCTTTCGAAGCATCCGCCTCCATGACTTTAGTCTCATGGGACTCTGACAAAGTAGTAGAACTACCCGTCAGTTTTGATCTCGCAGAGATATTTCTATCTCCGACTCCTGAAATCTTTGATATACTATGAGGTGGTACATCTCTTTCAGTTAACAACTCTTCCTCCAGACCCTGATATTCAGAATTTAGAAGAGAAGTGGTTTGAACCAATGGATTACTTTCATGAACTAAGGGATCAGTCTGCTGGAAGTCTGATAAATATCCCGAAGGATTGTCATGTTGACTCGTTTCCATGGGACGCGGTAGATCTCCCTCATCAAGATAAGCCGGACCTCAAGACCCTGTTGTACGTTGAGGCACAGGAGGATCTCCCTCATCAAGATTTTTCGGCTCCCCTTCGGCCATTCTGGACTTCAATGATTGAGTTTCCTCAATCGATTGAGTCAATGCAGACTTTACTGCAGAGGAAGAATTTACTTCCTTAGATGCCGAAGCATCTTGCTGTGTAAGATTTATTATTAAGTCCTATTTAGATTGGATGGGCTTAGTGGTTTTTTTACCATCCTTGCATTTAGCTCTCTTGCCTACCGAAGCTTGCGCTTCATTTAGCGTAGGGATTACTGTTATTATTGGATGTGATACGGAGATGGGTGAGGGTGACCTAATTGGCTCTAGGTCTTGATCCGTATCACCAACGGTTGGAGTAACTGTTTAGCGGATGATGGGTGTCGAAGTCCTAAATCTAGTTACTCATTGGGTTGGTGGAGTCTGAATCATCCCATCAGGTATAAATCGGGTTCTCTTAGGAGAATGTTCAGGAGATGACTCAGTTGCTGAAGAATCAGTGTCACTGCTCACTTCGGGTGTTGTTGAAAGGGTTGGTTCAATCCTAGGTGAACTAGGCTCCCTGATCCTCACGGGTTGAGCTTGGTGTGCTGCTCTAGAACGTTTGAGGTTCACCCTAAGTGGAGGATTAGCTGGCCCGGGTGGTTGTACTACAGGTTCCTCTACAACCTCTGGGGCTGGAACCGCGACGAGTTCAACTTGTTCTTGTTGTGCCGGGTTCGGAAGAGGTATTCCTACAGCCTCGAAATAAGAACGCATTCGAACGTCTTGGGGTGCAGCTAGCCCCACAAGCCAATTTGAAATCGGCGCAGTGAATTGATTGTCAGATACCATTGGGGTATTCATCTTCAGCTCCCCAAATCTTTTCATCTGTAATCCATGTGTACCTGAAACAAATATATTTACATTTCTACAAGCAGTGATAGCGTCATGGATAAAGATACAGAAAAACCTTTCACATGGGATGTATGAACCCCTTGGCTTATCAACTTGTGCCTGAACCAAATCCCATAGTAGTTCCGCATAATCAGGAGTCTCTACTCTTGTGAAAGAGTAGAACAATCTCAACATTGGCACAGTTAGGCTATCGGATCCACTCCTAGTCATCAGCAAGCATCTGTTGATGATTGAGAAGATCACATACCACCTTGAATGCAGATATTTCTTCTGAAACTTAGCCGATGGAACATTGTTTGCTCCAACATAACCAAGATCAAAGATTGATGACATCATCTGCTGAGTAGCAGGGAAAGCATGAGTATTCTGTTCAAGAGGAAGCCTAAAGATCCTCCTAAAATCAGCCTTGGTGATACTCCTCCTCCCTTGAACTCCTCTTAGCTCAAACTCAAATCGAGCTTGTGTACCCTCTGGATTTGCAGCAGTAGGTTGAGTGGCTTCCACAAACCTAATGGTTCTATTGAGTAACTCCAGATCTGTCATAGGTACACTGACAGTTGAGATTAGAGCAGGCCATAGTGTATGCTTCTCTAGTATTGCAGTCCAGTTGATAATGCTAAAAACGAACATATATTTCATAGCATTATTCCTCAAGAAAGACAAGCTTTTAGTTGCAATTGTTCTATTTACAAGTGATATTCGTTTAAATAATAAAAGGTGAAGACAAAAGACAGATTCGACGATTTGAAGACGCAAACGACCAAAAAGCTCAAAAGAACAAAAGACAATCAAAAAGGTTCCAATTATTGATAAGAAACGTCTCGAAATCACAAGAGTACAAGATTCAAAACGCAAAGTACAAGATATTAAATTGTACGCAAGGACGTTCGAAAATCCGGAACCGGGACTAGAGTCAACTCTTAACGCTCGACGCAACGGACTAAAAATTACAAGTTAACTATGTATATAAATATAATATAATATATAATTAATTATATTAATTATATATATATTATATATATATATTAAAAACTGTCGGCAGCCAGAAACTCCAAGGGAGTAAATTGAAAATACCTCTCCGCGACTCGCGGAGTTTGAAGGGCTTTTTGCCGCGAGTCGCGGAGCCCCAAAATTCATTTCTGGCTATAAAGCCAACCGAATTCTGATCGAATTTTACATCATATTTTTCATCTCTCTCTCAATATATACGAGTAATATATATTTATATTTATAATTTATATTTTAATTTTAATTATAATTCTAATAATAAGGGTATGTTAGCGAATGTTGTAAGGGTGTAAGTCGAAATTCTGTCCGTGTAACGCTACGCTATTTTTAATCATTGTAAGTTATGTTCAACCTTTTTATATTAATGTCTCGTAGCTAAGTTATTATTATGCTTATTTAAAACGAAGTAATCATGATGTTGGGCTAATTACTGAAATTGGGTAATTGGGCTTTGTACCATAATTGGGGTTTGGACAAAAGAACGACACTTGTGGAAACTAGGCTATGGGCTATTAATGGGCTTTATATTTGTTTAACTAAATGAAAGTTTGTTAATGTTAATATAAAGATTTACAATTGGGCGTCCCTATAAATTACCATATACACTCGATCGGACACGATGGGCGGGGTATTTATATGTACGAGTAATCGTTCATTTAACCGGACACGGGAATGGATTAATAGCCACTAGAATAATTAAAACAGGGGTGAAATTACATTCAAGGGTAATTGGTGTAATTGTTAACAAAGTAGTAAAACCTTGGTTTACACGCAGTCGATAACCTGGTGTATTCATTAAACAAAGTATTAAAACCTTGTTACAATTCGAATCCCCAATTAGTTGGAATATTTATCTTCGGGTATAATAATAATTTGACAAGGACACTTGCAATTTATATTTATGACTGATGGACTGTTATGGACAAAAACCAGACGGACATATTGAATAATCCAGGACAAAGGACAATTAACCCATGGGCATAAAACTAAAATCAACACGTCAAACATCATGATTACGGAAGTTTAAATAAGCATAATTCTTTTATTTCATATTTAATTTCTTTTATTTTATATTTAATTGCACTTCTAATTATCGCACTTTTATTTATTGTTATTTTATTTTATCGCACTTTTAATTATCGTACTTTTAATTATCGCAATTTTATTTTATCGCATTTTTATTATTCGCAATTTCATTATCGTTATTTACTTTACGCTTTAATTTAAAGTCTTGTATTTATTTTATATTTTACATTAGGTTTTAACTGCGACTAAAGTTTTAAAATCGACAAACCGGTCATTAAACGGTAAAAACCCCCCCTTTATAATAATAATATTACTTATATATATATTTGTAATTTTAATAAAAGTAAACTAATATAGCGTTGAGCTTTGCTTAAAGATCTCCCTGTGGAACGAACCGGACTTACTAAAAACTACACTACTGTACGATTAGGTACACTGCCTATAAGTGTTGTAGCAAGGTTTAAGTATATCCATTCTATAAATAAATAAATATCTTGTGTAAAATTGTATCGTATTTAATAGTATTTTCTAATAAAATTTAATAGTATTTTATACCCCTCTGCTTTGACATCAAGTATTTTTGGCGCCGCTGCCGGGGATTACTCTTAAAAGCCGGAAGCGCAACGCTAATAAAAAAAAAAAAGATTTTTATCTACTTTTATTAAAAGTCGTTTTTGTAAAAATTACGTTTTAATCATTCAAAAATATAAAAAGAAAAACAAAAATATAAGTATTTTTAGGATTTTGTTAAATATTTAAGTTTTATAAGTTTCTTTATCTTTATTTTAATTTATAAAAATATAAATTTTATTAAAAATCGTTTATTTAAATTAAAAATAGAAAACAGAAAAATAAATAAAAATAAAAAAAAAAAAAAGAAAAACGCGTAAAAAGTACTACCTGTCAACAGAATTCCTGAACCCCGCGACTTGCGGGGTTTTACTCTTTATTTGCCGCGACTCGCGGAGGTCTTCTGACACACGGACAAAACCCTAATCACGGGTTTTAATTTATTATTATTATTATTAATTACTTAATTATTATTATTATTATTAATTTTAGTTTTATTTTTACTTTTTACTTTATATATAGGTATTTTGTTTAATTAGTTTTATTAAAATTGTAAAATTAGTAGTTTTTATTAAATAAATAATATAAAAATAATATTTTTTATAAAAATTGTACTTTTTACAACTTTTTGTATATTTTTATATTTTGTACCTTTTTAATCGTTGTAGCGTAATATTTGTATTTTTTAGCTCATATTTAATTTTAAACTTAGTTTTTGCTATAGTTATTTTTACTCCTATATTTTTAGGCTTTGCCGTAGAATTCCTTAAGTGCTTTTTCTTTAGACTAAGATTTAGGTGCTTTAGAATTTTGCGACGTCTTTTTAAGTTTTAGTTTCTTTTTAAGTTATTTCCATTTGGGATTTAGTTTTTCTTGTAAGCTTTAATATTTTTAGACCTTTTACTATGTATCAATTATCATTCCAATTAGTAATTTCAATTTGCGATTATAATTTTAAGTTAGTTGTAGTAATAAGGATAAATTAGTTAAGTATTTTTAAGTTTTGATAAGTTTCTTTTATTTTTCCGTCACCTTTTATTTTTCAACCATTTTTTTTCTTTTTCGACATTTTGCGACGAACTCTTTGTCTTTCTTATTTCTCGCTATTCTAGTTTTAGGACTTAGAATTTTTTTTTCTACTTCTTATCTAAATTTCTAAAAATTACGAAAACTTATTTTAAGTGGTTAAATTAATAGACATCAAAATTTTCTGGTTCGTAGTAATAGTTGGATTTGTACGTGGACCGGGTTATTGGAGCCAAACAGTCCTCAATTATATTGAGACCAAACGAATCCTGCCCCTCTGCTGCATCTTTTGGCTATTCGAAACGTGGGCAAAATCAGAAAAGTCTATTGATTGGATAACTTATTATAATTTTTCTTTCCTTTTTAAAAACTAATAGGATATTCTGTGAATGCACCGAGCAAGACGTTCATCACCTTTTGTACGTTCACCACCTGTAACTCGATCAAGACATCGTTTAACAAATATAACCGCCGTTGATTTTTCTTTAGAATCGTCATCCAGTCGACCAAGTACTTCAGTTCAAATTTCCGATAATCCAGTTTTTGAAACAAACCTCACAATTGAGAATCCAGAAAATATTCAGGAAAGGTTCATAGATCCTGAACCACTAAACTTTCCTCCGGAACCACCAATCATTCAAACAGAGATTGTTGAGGAACGAACTATTAAATCAGAATCATCTAGTGATACCGATTCAACAAATTCAATTATGGAGAATCTGGAACCTTTAAGTATGGAAGACCGAATGAGAGCTAAACGCACTGGCCAAGGTCACGCAATTACTCATCCAGACATTAATGCGCCAGATTATGAAATCAAAGGACAAATTTTACACATGGTGACTAATCAATGCCAATTTAGTGGTGCGCCGAAGGAAGATCCAAATGAACATCTACGTACCTTTAATAGGATATGCACACTATTTAAAATCCGAGAAGTGGAGGATGAACAGATATATCTCATGTTATTTCCCTGGACTTTAAAGGGAGAAGCCAAAGATTGGTTGGAATCGTTACCTGAAGGGGCGATTGATACATGGGACGTTTTAATTGATAAATTTCTTAAACAATTCTTTCCTGCATCTAAAGCCGTAAGACTTCAAGCAGAAATTGTTACGTTCACACAGAAGCCAAATGAAACTCTATATGAGGCGTGGACAAGATATGGAAAGTTGTTAAGAGGATGTCCGCAACATGGTTTAGACACCTGTCAAATAGTACAAATATTCTACCGAGGATGCGACATCACTACAAGAAAAGACATAGATATAGCAGCTGGTGGTTCTATTATGAAGAAAACCGAAACTGATGCTTACAAAATTATTGATAATACTGCTTCCCACTCACATGAGTGGCACCAAGAAAAAGATATCATTAGATCATCTAAAGCAGCTAGAGCCGATTCTAGCCATGACTTAGATTCCATTTCAGCAAAGATAGATGCTGTGGAAAGACGAATGGAAAAGATGACTAAGGATATTCACTCAATACGAATTAGTTGTGAGCAGTGTGGAGGACCACATTTGACAAAAGATTGTCTCAGCATTGAATTAACAATGGAACAAAGAGAGAATATTTCGTACATAAACCAAAGGCCTGGAAATAATTATCAGAATAATTATCAACCGCCAAGACCGATTTACAATCAAAACCAGAATTATAACCGAAATATTCCATACAACAACCAACAAGGTCCTAGCAATCAACAAGTATCCAATAATACTTATAATCAGCAAAGACCGAATTTTCAAAACAAACCACCACAACAAACCGATGATAAAAAGCCGAATTTAGAAGATATGATGACGAAGCTAGTTGAAACTCAAACGCAGTTTTTCACATCTCAAAAACAAACCAATGAACAAAATGCTCAAGCATTTAGAAATCAACAAGCTTCTATTCAAAATCTGGAACAAGAAGTAAGTAACCTAGCAAGGTTAATAGGTGAAAGAAAACCGGGAAGTTTACCTAGTGATACAAATGCTAACCCCCGGAATGAAACAGCTAAAGCTATTACCACAAGAAGTGGTACAACACTTAAACCACCTGAAATAACTGTAACTTCTGATGAAACTATTCCTACTCCACAAGAACCACAACCTAATCAAGATAAGGAAAAAGAACCGGTAGTTGAAAAGGTTAATGAAGATAACACAGTTAAGGATAAACCTTATGTTAAACCATATCAACCACCACTTCCTTATCCAAGTAAAATGAAGAAAGAAAAACTTGAAGCCGAGCAATCCAAATTCTTGGATATGTTTAAACAAATAAATGTAAATCTTCCTTTCATTGATGTGATTTCAGGAATGCCAAGGTATGCTAAATTCTTGAAAGATCTAATCACGAATAGAAGGAAAATGGAAGAACTCTCGGCTGTTACTATGAATGCTAATTGTTCAGCAGTGCTGTTGAATAAGATACCAGAAAAACTATCTGATCCAGGAAGTTTCACAATTCCATGTTTTCTGGGTAGTCTTAGTTCAATAGAAGCATTGGCAGACTTAGGTGCTAGTATAAATCTAATGCCGTATTCACTATACGCTAAACTAGACCTTGGAGAATTGAAACCAACCAGAATAAGCATACAACTAGCCGATAGATCAATAAAATATCCTAGAGGGATAATGGAGAACATGCTAGTTAAAGTTGGTACTTTAGTATTTCCAGTAGATTTTGTTGTTTTGGACATGGAAGAAGATTCTCAAGTTCCTCTCATATTAGGAAGACCATTTTTAAACACGGCTAAAGCAATGATAGACGTGTTCGGTAAGAAACTGACCCTAAGTATAGAGGATGAGAGTGTTACCTTTTCAGTGGATAGAGCCATGCAACAACCACAATCTGCAGATGATACATGTTATTATGTTCAAACTATAGATGCACATGCAGAATTATTAGAAGAATTTCCAGAATTACAAGGAACGGGAGAATGTTCTTTAGGAGAAGGTAATGAACCAATTGATGAAGCTGAAATGTTAGCTACACTTATAGCTAATGGATATGAACCAACAACAGAAGAAATTCAAATGCTAAAAGAAGAAGACAGATATCGATATAAATCATCGATAGAAGAACCTCCGAAATTAGAGTTAAAGCCACTTCCAAACCATTTGGAATACGCTTATTTACATGGTGAATCTGAATTACCTGTAATAATATCGTCTTCTCTTACTGAAAATGAGAAATCACAACTCATTTCTGTGTTGAAAGCTCATAAACCAGCCATTGCATGGAAGATTCATGATATTAAAGGAATAAGTCCTTCGTATTGCACACATAAAATCCTTATGGAAGAAGGTCATAAAACGTATGTGCAACGCCAACGAAGACTAAATCCTAATATGCAAGATGTAGTTAAGAAAGAGATTATTAAACTGCTAGATGCAGGTTTGATATATCCAATTTCTGATAGTCCATGGGTAAGCCCAGTTCAATGCGTGCCTAAGAAGGGTGGCATGACTGTCATCACAAATGAGAAAAATGAGCTTATTCCTACTAGGACTGTAACAGGATGGCGTGTATGTATTGATTATAGAAAATTAAATGACGCCACGAGAAAAGATCACTTTCCCTTACCTTTCATAGATCAAATGTTGGAAAGATTAGCCGGAAATAGTTACTATTGTTTTCTAGATGGATTTTCCGGATATTTTCAAATTCCAATAGCACCCGAGGATCAAGAGAAAACCACATTCACGTGCCCTTATGGTACTTTTGCTTACAAACGCATGCCATTTGGACTTTGTAACGCCCCTGCAACCTTTCAAAGGTGTATGATGGCGATTTTTCATGACATGATAGAAGAATGCATGGAAGTATTCATGGATGACTTTTCAGTTTTCGGTGATACATTTAAATCATGTCTAGTTAATCTGGAACGAATGCTAATTAGATGCGAAAAATCAAATCTAGTACTTAATTGGGAGAAATGCCATTTCATGGTTAAAGAAGGCATCGTTCTTGGACATAAAATTTCAAAAGAAGGAATTGAAGTGGATAGAGCTAAAGTAGATGTAATTGCTAAACTTCCACATCCCACCAATGTTAGAGGAGTTAGGAGTTTTCTAGGGCATGCCGGTTTTTACCGACGTTTTATAAAAGATTTTTCTAAAATTGCCACTCCTATGAATAAACTCCTAGAAAAGGATGCGCCATTCATCTTTTCAGATGAATGTATCCAATCTTTTAATATTCTTAAAGAGAAACTCACTAATGCACCGATCATGATAACACCAAATTGGAATCTACCATTTGAACTAATGTGCGATGCAAGTGATTTTGCAATGGGAGCCGTTTTAGGACAAAGGATTGAAAAACGATTTCAACCTATATATTATGCTAGTAAGACATTACAAGGAGCACAAACGAACTATACAACTACTGAAAAAGAACTCCTTGCTATTGTCTTTGCTTTTGACAAATTCCGATCATATCTCGTTCTAGCAAAAACGGTGGTTTATACCGACCATTCTGCTCTTAGATACCTATTTTCAAAACAAGATGCTAAACCAAGATTAATCCGTTGGATCTTACTCTTACAAGAGTTTGATATTGAAATCAAAGATAAAAAAGGAGCAGAAAATCTCGCCGCTGATCATCTTTCTCGTCTTGAAAATCCCGAATTAGAAGTTCTGAATGAATCGGCCATACAAGACAACTTTCCTGATGAATATCTATTGAAGATAGATTATAAAGAAATCCCATGGTTTGCAGACTATGCAAACTACTTAGTTTGTGGATTCCTTGAAAAAGGATTATCATACCAAAGACGAAAGAAATTCTTCAGTGATATAAAACACTATTTCTGGGAAGATCCACATCTGTTTAAAAGTTGTCCCGATGGAATAATACGCCGATGTGTATTTGGAGATGAAGCTAGTAAAATTTTAAACCATTGTCACACAGGACCAACAGGAGGGCATTATGGGCCTCAACTAACAGCAAGAAAAGTTTATGAAGCTGGATTCTATTGGCCTACAATTTACAAAGACGCACACCTTCTTTGCAAATCCTGTGATGCATGTCAAAGGGCCGGAAAAATAAGTCAACGTGATGAAATGCCACAAAATGTCATCCAAGTATGTGAAGTATTTGACATTTGGGGTATTGACTTTATGGGTCCATTTCCAAAATCTCATAATAATCTATATATACTCGTAGCCATTGATTATGTATCTAAATGGGCGGAAGCACAAGCTCTCCCAACTAACGATGCACGAGTTGTAGTCAACTTTTTGAAACGTCTTTTTGCAAGGTTTGGAACACCGAAAGCTTTAATAAGTGATCGGGGTACTCATTTCTGTAATAATCAACTTGAGAAAGTTCTTAAAAGATATGGAGTAACTCATAAAATCTCCACCGCATATCATCCACAAACAAGTGGACAAGTTGAAAATACCAACCGAGCTTTAAAACGTATTCTAGAGAAAACCGTAGGATCAAATCCGAAGGAATGGTCCATTAAATTGGAGGATGCACTCTGGGCTTTTAGAACAGCCTACAAAACTCCAATTGGAACCACACCTTTTAGACTTGTGTATGGAAAAGCATGTCATCTTCCAGTAGAAATTGAACACAAAGCATTTTGGGCTTTGAAGACATGTAATCTTGATTTACATGAAGCCGGACGTCTACGATTAAGTCAACTAAACGAATTAGAAGAATTAAGACATGAAGCATACGAAAATTCGTTAATCTATAAGGAAAGAACGAAGAAATGGCATGATAAAAGAATCAGAAGTTCAAAAGAATTTAAAGAAGGAGACAGAGTTCTTCTTTTCAATTCACGATTCAAGCTATTTCCTGGAAAATTGAAATCAAGATGGTCTGGACCATTCATAGTAAAAAGAGTTTTCCCATACGGAACGATAGAATTGATAAATTCAAATGGGATTGAATTTAAAGTTAATGGTCACAGAGTTAAACATTACATACATGGTCCGATGGAAGTCGACAACGAAGTTAATCACAATTTCGACACCACAGCTAACTAAGTGTGGGGAGAATCAAGTCTTTAAAGAATAATATGAATTTCTGTTAGAGTTAGATTGTCTGTTTTCGTGTAGTTCTCGAAAATGGAACACGTATGGTCTTTCCCTAGCAGACCCTAAAGAACTAGTCTTCTCCCCCCATTCTGAATTTTTATTTTTTTAGGTTTTTACGAAATGAAGACTGCCTGTGAACTAAACCATGGTCTAATGCTACACGCTTTGATCACTAAAAGAAATAATGACATACTACCGAGTGAATTAGTATCAGTAATCAGAGAAAGAATGGACGGAGTTAGAAAAGGATCCAGATGCGAAGATAATAAGTTACAATTTGGTAAAGGAAAATCAAAATCCGCAGCGAAAAGAAGAGCACGACACCTAGAAAAATGTCACAAATGCGGAAAATGGTCACATGGAGGTAAATGTTCAAATAATCAAACCTATTCAAATACCGAATTTGTTACTTTATGCAGAGACGGACCGTTCATATGTTTAGAAGAAAAGACAATGAATGCTCGAGGTTACGCCTATGCAGCCATGGAAGACCAATTAAACCGACTATCTTATGAATATAATAGATCATATAACTAAGAAATCTATTTCACAGGTATGTCTGTACAGTTTTTATTTTTATTTTTAACCTTTTGATAATAAACGCTAATTTGTTCGCTAAAAAGTATTAAATTGGTATTAAATAAAATTAGGTTTGGCGACCGAAATTATTGATATCCTTCAAAAATTTATTACATCACTGCGAAATTTAACGTTTATTCTTAAGGTATAAATATCTTTAATCAATCAACCCAAAATATTTCAAAAATTCGTCATGAGTTAAATTAGGTCTTGGAACCGAAATTACTTTACCGAAAAGAGGGGCGCATATTTTTGATAATATTTGATTGATTAAAGTGGGATAAAAAGACAAAAAGATTTTTAATTTTATTTTATTATGTTTTTAATCTTAATATTTAAATCTTAAATTAATATTGTAAACTTTGTAAAAACAATATTTTTAAAATTGTAAATATTTGAAAAATTAATATAAGTTTGGTGTGAATTTATAATATGAATTTTTAAATTAAGTTTGGTGTGAATTTTTAATTTTTAAAATATAAATTTTAATTTTATGCATTTTAAATTTTGAGTTTGGTGTGAATTTTTAATTTTAATTTTGAATTTTATATTTATGTTGTGTGAATTTAAAAACAAAAATTTACTTTATCTCATTAAGTTAAGAATATGATTTTTAAAATTCGTCGTAAGTTGAAGACTAGGTCTTTGAACCGAAATTGCTTTACCCGAGGGAGGGACGAGAACTTTTATTATCATTATTTTTAATCTTATTGATTTAAAGTATGCCAAAAACATTGAAAAAACCCAAAAATCTTAGCTTTTAAAACAATCGCTACAAAAAGACAAATTTTAAAATTTTGTCGAGGGACGGACTAGGACATCAATCCGAAACGACCTCGTCCTAAATAACAAGGGAAACAAAATTTTAAAATTAATTTCTTAATTGTTTTATAAGTTAAAGATTATTATTAAAAAAAAAAAAAAAAAAAAAAAAAAAAAAAAAAATAACTCCGCGACTCGCGGAGTTTTAAGTGAAAACCTCCGCGACTCGCGGAGGGACCAAATTACAGAAAAAAATAAAACAGCTGCACACGAACTGATCACTCTCACAAACACATAAACAACCAAATAACAGCGAAACTGCACCCGAAAACCCACGAATTTCACCCCCAAAAATCTCAATTTTTAACCGTTAATCACCAAATTTTTTGCTAAAATCATGTTGAGAAGGATGATATCTAGGAACTACTCAAGAAAACAGGTACAATTACACCCCAAATCACCTTTAAATCCGAATTTTAGTGTGTTCTTGAGCACATTTTCATAATTTGAATTTTGTTAATTTTTAGTGTAATTAGTGTTAAATTGTTAGTATATTATGCATGTATAACCTAGATTGATGCTTGTTAACATGATTTGAAGCCAAAAACTTCAAAATCTTTAGAATCTAGGGTTTGTGTTCTTGAGCAAATTTGGGGCTTTTTGATATAAACAGGTTATGGCCGATTTTTGTCATGAATTGTTGCTAAATTGAGTAGTGTAACATGTCTAGGTAGTTAAATGATCCAAACTTTGAGCCTAAACATGATTTTGAGAATTAAAGTGGACTTTTTCAAGTCCAAAATTCATGAACTTGATTTTTGAAAGATAATGCCATTTGAGACTTGTTTATTTGCTAGTGATGATTATTTTAACATGTTATTTGAGTTGAATGCTTATGAACTTGGCGAAAATTTTCGTATATGCTTATTTGAAAAAGTGTAGATTTGATAAAAATGTGAAAATAAGCTTAAGTTTGATATAAATTGATAATGTCATTGTAATTATTTTAATTGATGATTTTGCTGACACTAATGCATATTTGGATGCACAAAATTTGTGTTTGATGTGTTTTGCAGAATGAAAGGGGTGAATATATATATATATTTATATTTTAATTTTAATTTTAATTTTAATTATAATTCTAATAATAAGGGTATGTTAGCGAATGTTGTAAGGGTGTAAGTCGAAATTCTGTCCGTGTAACGCTACGCTATTTTTAATCATTGTAAGTTATGTTCAACCTTTTTATATTAATGTCTCGTAGCTAAGTTATTATTATGCTTGTTTAAAACGAAGTAATCATGATGTTGGGCTAATTACTAAAATTGGGTAATTGGGCTTTGTACCATAATTGGGGTTTGGACAAAAGAACGACACTTGTGGAAACTAGACTATGGGCTATTAATGGGCTTTATATTTGTTTAACTAAATGAAAGTTTGTTAATGTTAATATAAAGATTTACAATTGGGCGTCCCTATAAATTACCATATACACTCGATCGGACACGATGGGCGGGGTATTTATATGTACGAGTAATCGTTCATTTAACCGGATACGGGAATGGATTAATAGCCACTAGAATAATCAAAACAGGGGTGAAATTACATTCAAGGGTAATTGGTGTAATTGTTAACAAAGTAGTAAAACCTTGGTTTACACGCAGTCGATAACCTGGTGTATTCATTAAACAAAGTATTAAAACCTTGTTACAATTCGAATCCCCAATTAGTTGGAATATTTATCTTCGGGTATAATAATAATTTGACAAGGACACTTGCAATTTATATTTATGACTGATGGACTGTTATGGACAAAAACCAGACGGACATATTGAATAATCCAGGACAAAGGACAATTAACCCATGGGCATAAAACTAAAATCAACACGTCAAACATCATGATTACGGAAGTTTAAATAAGCATAATTCTTTTATATCATATTTTATTTCCTTTATTTTATATTTAATTGCACTTCTAATTATCGCACTTTTATTTATTGTTATTTTATTTTATCGCACTTTTAATTATCGTACTTTTAATTATCGCAATTTTATTTTATCGCATTTTTATTATTCGCAATTTCATTATCGTTATTTACTTTACGCTTTAATTTAAAGTCTTGTATTTATTTTATATTTTACATTAGGTTTTAACTGCGACTAAAGTTTTAAAATCGACAAACCGGTCATTAAACGGTAAAAACCCCCCCTTTATAATAATAATATTACTTATATATATATTTGTAATTTTAATAAAAGTAAACTAATATAGCGTTGAGCTTTGCTTAAAGATCTCCCTGTGGAACGAACCGGACTTACTAAAAACTACACTACTGTACGATTAGGTACACTGCCTATAAGTGTTGTAGCAAGGTTTAAGTATATCCATTCTATAAATAAATAAATATCTTGTGTAAAATTGTATCGTATTTAATAGTATTTTCTAATAAAATTTAATAGTATTTCTTTCTTGGAACAACAGGAGGTAGATAACTACTACAAGCAGGATGTACCTCATCCAGTCATGACCTTTTCAGATATGCACTTGGAACAGTTGCACCCGAACCTGCGATTTGACAGACTTTGGATAGATTATCCAAAATATCAACGGGGTTTGCATACTCTTCACTCTAAGGTTGTTGAGGTACCGAGGGTCATAGAATGGGGACCCTTGGAAGCTGTAGAATTGGCCGGGCCAATTAGGGAATTACTGGTACAGAGGTATGGTAATTCTTCTTTTAATGACTGGATATGTTTATTCACCATACGCAGACCTGTATATAAAGTATGGTGTGAAGAGTTGTTATGTAGTATAGAGTTGAATGATCGGGTAGCCAGTTTAACCGATCGTTCTTTTGTTAGATTTTTGTTAGGCGGTTCGATGCGCCACATGTCTTTACTAGACATGGCTCAGGCTTTACGTATATATACGCCTGAGGAATTAGCGTCTGCCGATTGTAGAGGATTAATACTAAACGGTAGGAAAATAGATGAGAATTTTGATACACACGGTGTGTGGAGTCAAATGACAAGCCACCACCGTTTCAAAGGGGGAAACTACTCTTATTTGGATATAGATAGAGCCGAATTAAGAGTAATACATAGATTTTTAGCTAATTCGATTACACAAAGGGGTAAAAACAAAGAAAAGGTAAATGAACAAGATTTGTTTTACCATATGTGTATTCGAGACCCACACAGCGCTGTAAGTATACCATATTGTGTGGGTTATTATTTATCAGCTATGGTTCGAGGGATGCGTCCACATAGCATAATAGGAGGTGGTATTTTTATTACTTTGATTGGAGAATATCTCGGTGTGGATATAAGTCGGGGGGGATTATTAGTAGAAGAGCCGGAACCCCGCGACACTATAGGTTTAAATGTATACCATGGTGCGAAAGTGTTGAAGCGGCGAAATAACGCCGCAGTACGATACAATGGTAGACATCCACAGGTAGAGAGAAACCAGGAACAAGGTAATGTAGGAGGGGGGAACCAGATGCAAGAAATGCAAAGGTTTATAGCTTCTCAGGAATACGAAAATGCTAGACAGAGAGCATTTGAAGATTGGCAAGTTCATCAGAACCAGATCATAGCGCATTGCCAACATATAGGTAGAAACTATATTCCTACACCGAAACCCGTCTTCCCTCCTTGGTCGATAGAGATGCAGCCACCATATCCTACGTATGACCCTGCCGAGGCATTCTATAGCACTTATGGTTATGCGTGGAACCCCTATTGGTACCAATATCATCCTTAGTTACTTTTTATTTTTATTATTTTGTAATTTGTAATTATTGATATGTTTAATATTTTTTGTTAATATTGTAATTATTTTTATATTTATCTAACTTTTATTCTTAGATTTTAATAATTTTTGAATGTGGGGTAATAAACCAAACTTCAAAAATATGTATATATGTTTGCAGTTTATCTTATGTACACAACAGGGTAAAACAACGCATTTTCAAAGACTGGCATTAAGTTCAGCAAAAGCAAGTAATTTTGACGACAATGATGCAAAATGTATGTGAAATAACAACAAGACGGAATGAACAAATGACGTGCACCATTTATCATTCAGCAAACAAACGCCAATATATTTGGAAACTTTGGTAAAAATTTAATCATTTTCACACAAATCACCCTCAATAATTTAAATTGTTACTGATTTCTTGCAAATGAGGGCATTGCAAGATCTTAAGTGTGGGAAGGGATTAAATTCTTTCGGATTTTAAAATTTTTATATTAAACACTTGGTTACCATTAAAAATACTAGTAAAGCAGTAGTTGTATTAGAATCTAGTGCTCTCTGATAAAAAAGAACAGCCCTAGTCTTATATACTGACTACCCAATTCTAGTAAAATTTTTCAAAATTTTTAATTAAATGAATTCAAATCATGTTTATACATATTTATGAACGATAAAACTAGGTTTTAACACCGAAATTATTGTTACCTCGGAAAGGACATAAATTGAGAAACAAACTAAAATGTTAAAATTCATTTAAAATGGAATAGAGGACGATAAAAAGAAAAATAAAAAGCCAAGTGTGGGAAAATTTACCAAGTTATTTTAAACATATGCCACATATATTTGTAACAAATAACTGAAAATACTTTTGCTTTGAACTAAACTAAACTGTTTTACCCAATGAAAGAAAAGAAGAGATGGATCTACACGATGAATCAATTCCATCATTAAAAGGAAGTAAAGTCTTCCGAAAAAGACACGCGCTTCTTGATTTAGGTCATGAAGTTGTCGTTCAGACCAGCTGTAGGTTGACGAAAAATCTAGAAAAGTCATCACTAAAATCAGCAGGAAATCCACGGACCTCAGCATTAAACAGGGTCGTCAAGTGGTCAGATTTATCCTAACCATGAGAAGGATTTATCTCGTACAATGGGGAGGCACCGTGCAAATTAGCTGGATAAGACTAATGAATCAGATCCCCAGAAAGGATAATCTCCTTAAAGATTAAAAATCAGCTTTTAAGACTGATATTACTCAATCCTAGAGATTGACCTTAAAGATTGAGAATTTAAACTCATGGAATTCAATGATATCTAAACTCGAGCTTGAACGAGAAAATATTTTGATCAAAAATACAAACCGATTTGTTTTCTGAAAACCCTATTTTCAATACGTTCATTACCATTGAACGTAAAATCCTAGGAATTCACCTGGAATTCATTAGGTCACCTGAACTAAATCGGGTGTCAACCGTAAGAACGGTGGTTGCATAACATGGTCAAAGACAGAACCTTGTGCCAGACCGAAAAATCATAGGATGAGCTTTACTATTGCTCCTACCAAGGATAGTAATTGCGTCCGACACGTTATAGACCATAATCAAAAGCATGTCACGGGACATTGCCTTAAACAGTTGCTTGTTCAACGCTTTCCTTTACAACCGGACGGTAGTTTGCCGAAAGGTAATATACGGAACAAGTAAACTGGACGTGTTGCTTTCCAAATACAAGGTTAGCAAGTGGGTGACACAAAACCGCAAGTTTTGAGCTAAAATTTTCAAATCTGAAACCCACCAAACCCACAAAAATATTTTGCAAACACCGGTAAAGGGTTATTCCGGAAAACTTATCTAGGGTAAAAACTAGATTTAATTTTCAAAAGATCAAATGTTTTCATAAAGATCCAATTTCCTTAATGGATCTAAATTTTTATAGTCATGTGGGACTGTAAACCATATCGTTACTACCATTGTTTATACCGCCGTATAGAAATCACTAATGTACAAAGTGTGAAGAATAAAAAAGTGATTCTAGTATTTCAAGACGATATTGCTTGAGGACAAGCAACGCTCAAGTGTGGGAATATTTGATAATGCTAAAAACGAACATATATTTCATAGCATTATTCCTCAAGAAAGACAAGCTTTTAGTTGCAATTGTTCTATTTACAAGTGATATTCGTTTAAATAATAAAAGGTGAAGACAAAAGACAGATTCGACGATTTGAAGACGCAAACGACCAAAAAGCTCAAAAGAACAAAAGACAATCAAAAAGGTTCCAATTATTGATAAGAAACGTCTCGAAATCACAAGAGTACAAGATTCAAAACGCAAAGTACAAGATATTAAATTGTACGCAAGGACGTTCGAAAATCCGGAACCGGGACTAGAGTCAACTCTTAACGCTCGACGCAACGGACTAAAAATTACAAGTTAACTATGTATATAAATATAATATAATATATAATTAATTATATTAATTATATATATATTATATATATATATTAAAAACTGTCGGCAGCCAGAAACTCCAAGGGAGTAAATTGAAAATACCTCTCCGCGACTCGCGGAGTTTGAAGGGCTTTTTGCCGCGAGTCGCGGAGCCCCAAAATTCATTTCTGGCTATAAAGCCAACCGAATTCTGATCGAATTTTACATCATATTTTTCATCTCTCTCTCAATATATACGAGTAATATATATTTATATTTATAATTTATATTTTAATTTTAATTATAATTCTAATAATAAGGGTATGTTAGCGAATGTTGTAAGGGTGTAAGTCGAAATTCTGTCCGTGTAACGCTACGCTATTTTTAATCATTGTAAGTTATGTTCAACCTTTTTATATTAATGTCTCGTAGCTAAGTTATTATTATGCTTATTTAAAACGAAGTAATCATGATGTTGGGCTAATTACTGAAATTGGGTAATTGGGCTTTGTACCATAATTGGGGTTTGGACAAAAGAACGACACTTGTGGAAACTAGGCTATGGGCTATTAATGGGCTTTATATTTGTTTAACTAAATGAAAGTTTGTTAATGTTAATATAAAGATTTACAATTGGGCGTCCCTATAAATTACCATATACACTCGATCGGACACGATGGGCGGGGTATTTATATGTACGAGTAATCGTTCATTTAACCGGACACGGGAATGGATTAATAGCCACTAGAATAATTAAAACAGGGGTGAAATTACATTCAAGGGTAATTGGTGTAATTGTTAACAAAGTAGTAAAACCTTGGTTTACACGCAGTCGATAACCTGGTGTATTCATTAAACAAAGTATTAAAACCTTGTTACAATTCGAATCCCCAATTAGTTGGAATATTTATCTTCGGGTATAATAATAATTTGACAAGGACACTTGCAATTTATATTTATGACTGATGGACTGTTATGGACAAAAACCAGACGGACATATTGAATAATCCAGGACAAAGGACAATTAACCCATGGGCATAAAACTAAAATCAACACGTCAAACATCATGATTACGGAAGTTTAAATAAGCATAATTCTTTTATTTCATATTTAATTTCTTTTATTTTATATTTAATTGCACTTCTAATTATCGCACTTTTATTTATTGTTATTTTATTTTATCGCACTTTTAATTATCGTACTTTTAATTATCGCAATTTTATTTTATCGCATTTTTATTATTCGCAATTTCATTATCGTTATTTACTTTACGCTTTAATTTAAAGTCTTGTATTTATTTTATATTTTACATTAGGTTTTAACTGCGACTAAAGTTTTAAAATCGACAAACCGGTCATTAAACGGTAAAAACCCCCCCTTTATAATAATAATATTACTTATATATATATTTGTAATTTTAATAAAAGTAAACTAATATAGCGTTGAGCTTTGCTTAAAGATCTCCCTGTGGAACGAACCGGACTTACTAAAAACTACACTACTGTACGATTAGGTACACTGCCTATAAGTGTTGTAGCAAGGTTTAAGTATATCCATTCTATAAATAAATAAATATCTTGTGTAAAATTGTATCGTATTTAATAGTATTTTCTAATAAAATTTAATAGTATTTTATACCCCTCTGCTTTGACATCACCAGTAATTGCAAGGAATGTTGGTTTCAGAGTTGATGAAGTGATTGTTCACCATTTAGCTGTATGAATAAGAAATAGAAGACCACAAGATATTCAACATAAAGCACATATCTCTATTCTTATTTGCCTTTGAAATCCTTTGTATTTTTCAAATTTTATAATTTTTATGGTTTTTCTAAGTTAAAAACATCATGTATTCCAAATATGTACAAGTAATTGACAAACATGACATTCATATGATATTCATCACAGTATAAAGTCATCATGCAAAGTCAATTATATAACACAAAGAATCAGAACAACACTTAGTCAATTTTAAGCATAAATCAAGCAGATTCGGTAGTCATGAAAACTTGAGATTCTGTAAGCAAATAAGCTTGAGTTTTCATACCAAATACTTAAATAAAGCATGCAAGATTTATCAAATTGAAAATCTCAAATTTTGAAAGTACCAAATAGCAGACTCGGTATAATGCCAAAAACAGATTCGGTATCTTCAAAAGTCACATATTATCACCCAAACATGCATATTCAGTCTTATATCATGCAAAAACATAGTCACAATCAATTAACAACTCAAACAAATCCGAAAACATGTTAATGACTTGAACAGACTCAGTACTGTAGCAAGAACACATTCGGTATGTACAGAATCTATCAAATACTCAATTAAACATGTAATCAGACTCGGTCAATTGATAGATCAACTAATTTAACTTGGATTTGACAAGATTTCATGTTAATCAACCAAATCAGATGAGTTTAATCAAAGAATTAAGAAATACGACTCAGATTCGGTATGAGCAACATTTTTCAAAATTAAGTGTCACAATCATGTTATTTGCTTGATTTTCTGGTTTATAAATGTTCAATTATCTCAGATCTACAACATGTGATACTTAAATTCAATTAAAACAAGAATATACCAAAGATTTGAAGATACAGAGAGACGGAATCGGTAGATTAGGCAGACTCAGTAGTTTAGATCAGATTCGGTATGCAATTAGGTAAAAGTAAAAGAAAGTTTGACTTGACCCTTCTATTTATAGATACCGAATGTTTTGAAGACATGGGCTTTACCGAATGGGCCTTAAGTACCGAATGCAGTCCATTTTTATATTTAGACACATTGCACTTCAAACTTTGGCAAATATTTATCAAAATCATTCAAGATTATCACATTTTTGATGAAAAACATTTCTGAGACAATTGTTGAAGATTTTGAACTTACCGAATCATCCAATTTTTATGAATTTTATCAAAATAAGATTTGTACTTAGAAAAATTTTGAATTATGTACAAAGTACAAATCTTCAGTGATACCAATTGTTAAAACGGGTTGCATACTGAGATGTATACAAGCCTTAGTGAATTATTTCAGATAAAAACAAGGAATTTATGAAATTCAATTTTGAAAAATAGTTTTCTTTTCATTTTCTCCCTTTTTCTCCCCCTCAAAATGTGATATACAAGAAAGTAAATCACCATTTTAATATATTCCCAAGAAAATATGTTAACTCCCCCTTGAAATATGATATCAATAAGTTACCTCCCCCTTTCGTAATCATTGAAATTAAATCCCAGGAAATTAACAGAATTCTAAAAGGAAGGCTCCCCTTGAAAGATGTTATCTAAAGCATAAGAAGTAGTTGCTCCCCCTAGAATGTATCTACTCCCCCTAAACACAAGATCCTAAGTATAAGTCCCAACAGATCTAAGGAATGTTAAGCACTATACTCTACCATGCCAATCTCTTTGATCAAGAACTTTAGCCTAAGTTCATCTAAGGGCTTAGTGAACATGTCAGCTAATTGTACTTTGGTATCCCCTTTTTCTACATGGTCCTTAATGAAATGATAACGAATATCAATGTGTTTAGTCTTAGAATGTTGGACCGGGTTACTCGTAATTGCAATAGCACTTTGTGAATCACAGTAAATTGGGGTCTTAGAAATCTTAAAGCCATAGTTCAAAAGTTGAGTTTGCATCCACAAAACTTGTGAACAACAGTGAGCTGCAGCAATGTACTCAGACTCAGCTGTTGATAAAGACATACAGTTCTGCTTTTTGAATGACCAACCAACTAGCCTATTCCCTAACATCTGAATTGATCCAGATGTA
Organism: Rutidosis leptorrhynchoides; assembly: GCF_046630445.1. Lineage (NCBI taxonomy): Eukaryota > Viridiplantae > Streptophyta > Magnoliopsida > Asterales > Asteraceae > Rutidosis > Rutidosis leptorrhynchoides. The sequence continues at coordinate 114,443,549 of NC_092338.1, forward strand.
CTTTTTCTATCAACATGGCAACCGCCATGATTTGCATCAGTATAAGCAGTGAGATTGAAATCGGATCCATGAGGATACCAGATCCCAAGGTTAGGTGTACCTTTTAGGTACTGAAAAATCCTAACAACCGCTTTGGAGTGAGATTTCTTAGGGTTGGACTGAAAGCGGGCACAGACAGTTACAGCAAATGTAATGTCTTGTCAACTTGAAGTCAGATACATTAAAGAACCAACCATGCTTCGATAAAGCGTAATGTTAAAGGGTTCCCCATTTACATCAGTATCCAGTAAAGTCCTCATTGGGGTTGTCATTGGTTTTAAATCAGTCATTTTAAAACGTTTTAGCATATCATTGATATACTTTGTTTGACTAATAAAAATCCCATTTGGTAATTGTTTTACTTGTAACCCCAAGAAGAAATTTAACTGGTCAAGCATGCTCATTTCGAATTTGTTGGCCATAAGGTCACCAAATTCTTTGCATAAGGCCGGGGATGTGGAACAAAAAATAATATCATCAACGTAAATTTGAACCAAGAGAATGTGACCGTGGTTTTTACGGATGAATAACATTGTATCAATCGTTCCAGAGAGAAGCCATTGTCCAGCAAATACTTTGTTAAGGTCTCGTACCATGCACGTGGTGCTTGCTTCAGACCATATAAAGCTTTCTGCAAGTAGTAGCAGTGGTTTGGATAAATGGGATCGATAAAGCCTTCTGGTTGATCAACATAAACTTCCTCTTGAAGATGACCGTTCAGAAAATCAGTTTTGACATCCATTTGAAACACCGTGAACTTCATATGAGAAGCAAATGCAAGAAAAAGACTAATAGCCTTAATCCTAGAAACCGGAGCAAACGTTTTGTCATAATCAATACCCTCTTATTGTCGATATCCCTTGGCCACAATATGTGCCTTGTTTCGAACCACAATTCCATCATAATCCTTCTAGTTCTTAAAAATCCACTTAACCCCTATTGGTCGTTGACCCGTTGGTCTTGGAACTAATCGCCATACTTTCAAACGATCAAATTGACTGATCTCTTCTTGCATTGATACTACCCAGTTCGGATCTAGTAAAGCTTGAGCAACCGTTTTTGGTTCAATCTTACTAAGAAAGGCAGTGTATAAACACATATTCCGAGTCGCCCTTCAAGTTGAGACTGGAGCAGATGCATCACCAATGATAAGATCAATTGGATGACTTTTAGTCCATCAATTGTTATGTGGAAGAGGTTGTACATAAGTGGTATCCATTGAAACATCAACTGTTGTTGACGTTGAGCCTTGATCCACTTGATCTGATGTAACACCATTTAATGGATTCAATTGAGTATCTGAAGAAAAAACTGGAGTTGTATCAACGGATGAATCTTGAATTGGTTAAAGATTATCTGTATCTGGAGGTTGGAGGGAGGATGGAGAGGCAACGGGTGAATCAGTTGGTGTTGTATCTTCATCAAAAAGACTTGATTGAGTCTCCAAAGTAGTTGACTGTGATGGAGTAACCGGTACGGTTTGAACATTCGAATTCCATGGAGGAGCATAAAGACTATCAAACAAGATATCCAGTTCCTCTGTTGTTACCGTAGGAACACCCTTCTTCAATAAAATTGAGTTTTGTGTGGAAGAAGTAATAGCCAGGTTAGGATCGGGTTTTGAACTGAATTGTTCAAAAGCCATTCTCGATAATTCATCGAACCTTACATTAATGCTTTCCTTGATCGTCTTTGTCCATTTGTGATAAACACGATAGGCAACTTTGTTCAAAGAATAACCAAGAAATATGGCCTGATCGCCATGAGGATCAAACTTTCCGAGGCTGTCAAAATCGTTAAGTACATAGCATATACAACCAAAGACACGGAAATATTTGACATTCGGGCGTCTACCATATAGTAACTCATAAGGAGTTTTATCAAAATGTTTATTAATGATGCAACGATTTTGGGTATAACATGCAGTAGAAATGGCTTCCTCCCACATTTTCGGAGGTAGTTTGGAGTAAGCAAGCATCGTTCAAGCTGCTTCGCACAACGTACGATTACTTCGTTCGACTACTCCATTCTGTTAAGGGGTTCGTGCAGCAGAGAACTGATGTTCAATGCCTTGGTCTTTCAAATAACTATCAATCATGTCATTCTTAAATTCTGTCCCATTATTAGTTCGAATACTCTTAACATGTTTGTTAAAAGAGCGTTGACTCTTTTTAATGAACTTAATGATAATGGCGGGGGTTTCTGACTTTGTTCGTAGAAGGAAAATCCATGTAAATCGGGTATAATCATCAACAATGACAAGCACATGTTTCCGGCCACCAAGACTAGAAATCCTCAAGGGTCCACATAAGTCCATATGCAATAATTGCAAGGACGATGAAGTACTAGGGTGTTGTTTAAGCGGATAATTAGTCCATTTCAGCTTACCCATTGCACATGATGGACACACATGATGCTTATCATATTGAAAGCTTGGAATACCATCAACTAAGTCTTTAGAGACGAGTCGATTAATACCCTTGTAATTCAGGTGAGACATCCGGTGATGCCATAACCATGAATTTTCCTTTGTTGAACGAGTGACCAAAAACATGGTTCCATGTGATGGTGTATCATTGAGGTCAATAGTATAAAGTGAAGCACAACGTTTACCAACAAGGAGATCGTTTCCATCGGTGGATTGCACTGAGCATTGACGACGTTCAAATAAAACCTTGAGATCTCCGTCACAAAATTGGCTGACACTAAATAAACTGCACCCCAAACCCTCAACATATGAGACCCGTTTGATCGTTATGCCATTTTTCACAAAATCTCCATAACCCGTTATTGCTGCAATCTCATCATTTCCAAAAGTAACCGTTCCTAGGAATTTGTCAACAAAATTGACAAGCAAGGATTTATCGCCCGTCATGTGTCGAGAGCAACCAGAATCGATATACCAAACACAGACGTCAAAACCCTGTAAACGTTAATTTCCTAGAGTTTAGGTACCCAAAGTTTCTTGGGTCCTTTACGTTTAGTACCAACAACAAACTTTGGATCAACAATGAGATAATCACGTAAAGCATCATGCAATTTAGACAATAAAGCATCATTTAAAACTACATTACATGAAGCATCATACACAATATCAAGTTTTACATCGTTATCAGAAGTCTTAACACACAACTTATTTCAAGTAGATGTTTTGTTCACAGACGAAAATTTAAAAATATGAGATGATTTCCTAGGTCGACTAGCAGATTTCTTTGATTTAGTTGCTACTTTCTTAGTCGTGGACTTAGGAACCCATACAGACTTGTAAGTCAAATTTAGATTATAACCTGTGACACGAAAAACACCTCTGTTAGTTAGACGTCCAAACTTTTCAGTTGACACATGAGATGATTGATTTTACAAAATTTCCAATTTAATTTTACGTTCCTTTGCATCATACTCACTTAAATCAGGTTTTGGACTCTTGTGTTGTGTTGACTTGACTGATTTTGGTAAAAGACTTTCCTTTGATTTATTTGACATTAGAATCATAGGAATCTTTTCAGTTAACACAGAACCATTTTGAGAATGAACTTTCTTGACAACAAATTGTGTTGAAGGTGCAACTTTTGAAACACGTTTACCAAATTGAGAACGTAATGGGTTTTTAAGAATAGTAATGGGTTTTGCATCCGTAGATGTTGTTGTTCCCTTCCCCTTCTTATAAATCCCACCAACACATTCAGACACATTGGTTTCAACAGTTGATGATTGCTTAAGTGTGTCAGCCTGTTTCAGTTGAATTATTTTTTGTTTTAAGCTCTTAATTTCAAGACATAATTCCTCTGCAGAAACAAGTACTTCACCTTCCGTAAAATCATAAGTACATTTTTTCTTAGGAAGTGGAGGCAATTTATCACACAAAGCAAGCATTTGTTCTAATGATTAACACTTAAGTTGCAAATCAACATTTTCCTTTTCAACTATACCTAATATACGTTTCAAGTTTCGTACAATAGGTATGTTTTCATAAAATTCATTAATTGTTGTGTCAAAGTCTATCATGTTTTCAACATTTGGTTCATCTTGAGGTACTACCTTTACATCTAAATCAGGTTGACCTAGGGATTATGTCTCAAAGAAGACAGTTAGTTTATGTGCTAGGTCTTCACGAAAAATATTATCAGAACATGCAGGCAAAGCTGGTAGAATTGATTTCACATCAAAAGTTGGTTCATCAAACACCTCATCTATGGCAATAATGCTAGAACTAGGTTTGTTAAACACTTCCTTCTCAAGCATTAAAATGTATTTCTCTAGCATGAGTGTTGGGATATAAACCAGTCTACGCTTAGGCACATAATTTTCACGTTGCATATTCTTTTCAGTTTCAACAAGTTCCTTCAAGAAATCAGGATTTGATTTACCCATTTAAGCATTGATTTTCTCATACATTAAGCTAATTTGATTGTATTTTCTAGATTTGCAATTAACAATAATATCATCAAAATCAGCATCAGAAGCATGCACAAAATGATATGGTAAACCAGCTTGAAAGTAATCAGAATGATATAATCCTAGAATCTTTTTGGAAGCATTTTCTAATATCTTAGGATCTTCATAACCCAACCCCCACTTGTCACCATGAATTGTTTTTGGTCTATTCATGAAAATCGTTTGTTTTGAAAGTTCCATATTCATGATAGCTTTGGATTGATCTGTTCGATAGAGTTTTTCCTCATATTGAGCAAGTTGTGCTTTATTTTGAAAAGACTCTTTTGACAACGAAGAGATTTCAGAGTTCTTTTAAATGATGGTGTTTTTCAATTGAATAATTTTCTTGTTTAGCTTTGAAAGTGTGGGTTCATGTTGAGTTTTCAAATCAGAAAGATCTTTTTCTAGAAATTGAACTATTTCTGCAAGTCGTTCCGATTTTAGACGATAATCTGTCCTTTCGACCTTAATCGGATGAACTAATTTTTTAAGATCTTCCAACTCAGTTTCCGTGGAGCTGAGTTGGACAGTCAATCTTTGCAATTCCGATTGTAATTTTGATGAAGATGGTTTGGTCTCAAAAAGTTTGATTTTATCTTTTAAAACCTTGTTTTCAGATTTTAAACCTTTGACTTCTTTTGACATTGAGACCAAATTCTTCATCATGTCATTTTGCACTTTGATAAAATCAGGTGGAATTTCAGATGATTGTACCTCATCATCATCAGATGCTGAGTCAGATTTTTCCATTGCTTCTGTAGCTTTGAGGAGCTTAGTCACCTTGCAAACATTTGCATGTTCAACCGCTGAATCTGAATCGTCAGTCCAGTTAAACGAAGTATCATCAACCGGTTTCAGCTCTCCCCTTATTTCTACAATCTTAGCCAACAACATTTTCTTCTTGTAGTAAGCTGCATCCTTCTTCTTAGGCATCTTGCACTCATGAGAGTAATGACTAGCTTTGCCACAATTGAAATAGATTGAATCATCCTTCTTGGAATCATCAGCACGTTGTTGTTGTTTTGATTGATCAGCTTTCTTGTAGTACGAGGAAGATGATGAATTCTTGCGTTGATTGCTTGATTTGCCTTTGAACTTGTATTTGTTCAAGGCTTTTGTGAATATGGCTGCCATCTTGACTAATTTAAGGTAAGAATCATCAATATCAGATAGATTCAACTCTTCAGAATCAGTTGAATCTTCAACAAGCACTTTCTTGGACAAGCTTTTGGAAGTCGTAAATAATTTGCTCTTCTTTTTGGCAATGAGAGCAAGAGGATCACTTGGAGATGACTCTTTCCTTCCTTCTTGAAGTTTAGACACTTCAGGTTGGTAATGCATAAGAACTCCAACAAGCTCATGAATAGTCAACTTGTCAATCTCGTTGGTTGATCGAACAATGGTTCCATAAGGAAGCCAATCAACATTGAGCTTTTTGAGAAATTTCATGTTGACTTCAGCATTTACTTTTATGATTTTGCACCTTTTCAACTCATTGAGAATACCATTGAAACGACGGTAGGTATACTTGAGTGGTTCATCAGGTTCCTGCTTGAAATCTTCATAAAATCCCAGAGCCTTATTCAGTTTAGTAACATCTGACATGTCATAACCTTCTTGCTGTCGTTTGATCTCATCCCATATATCTTTTGCTATTGTGTTGCTATCAACATTTTAAAACAACTCATACGGGATAGCTTGCATAACAATGTTCTTTGCCTCTATGTCACCCTGAGCTCTCTCACGTTTATCACCAGAAAGTTCATAGACTGGAATTGGCATACCAGTATCCGGATGATAATATACAACTGGACCATCTCTCAGAGAAGCCTATATGTACTTTGATTTCTCACCCTTGTAGTCTATGTACTGAGTGATACGGTGAAGCCACTGAGTGTACTTGCCATCAAACAACACTGGAGGACGGGAATCTGATCCAATGGTCAAAGTATCTTGAGTAGACATCTTGAAAATGAGGTAGATTCGGTAAAGATTCGGTATTACTCAAATCTAAGGTGAAAAATCACAACAATCTAACACAAATGTCATATTCGGTAACTGATTCGGTACTGTAGAAGATTCGGTACAGATTCTATACTGTAGCAGATTCGGTAAACCAGATTCTGTATCAGAAACTGATCAGAAATACAAGTAACACACCTAGATTCGGTATAGATTCTGTAACCACACGATTTGTAGCCTGAGAACACTTAAAACTAATGAATTAAGTGATACCGAGATCCTGATTCAGTATCTGACTCGGTAGTCAGATTCTGTATGAATTTGAATTCAAACACAATTCAATTCCTTTGAATTAGATTCTGTAACCTTGCTGCACAAGGAAACAAGTTAGTATCACAAAAAATATCAAAGATACCGAATGTATAGGATAAGATACCGAATGTCAACTGTAGCAGTTGACAATACCGAGTCTAAGTATGAAAACTTAGAATTCAAACGAATCCTTTCTCAAATCACACCAATTAGCTACGTATGATCAAAACGAATGTGATAGAATCACAAACACACCATAATCTGCAACACTGAATGAGAATTAATAGCTTTGAAGCAGATTCGGTATGGCAGTTACGATACCGAATGTGTATCAAATCTTCAAAACGTGAAGAATTGATGAAATTAAACCGTTAGAAATGTGATTAAACACCTCACGATCACAACTGAAACCTCAAATCTTTACTTAACTACAAAATCAAGCTGTAATTGATGAATACCGAGAGTTTTAGCCACGAACTTTAAAAAATAACTTGATTCTCCATAATTGATATTAAAAAGCTGTAATGATGATTAAAACTCTTTCTAATCTACCTAATACACCTTCGCTGAACTTATCACAGGAATCTGAACGTCAGATTATCAGATTCGATTATACCGAATCTGATTCAATATACCGAGAGTGTTCAGATTCTGTAATCTTCAATCTTTGGATCGATCTAGTGATGTAATATCACTCCCTGGAAGCTCTGATACGAAATGATAGGTCAGATCATGTTGAGATTGAGAGAAAATACAAGTTAGAATGAGATTCGGTAAGTATGAAGGAGAGTCAGTATTAGAGAGAATTAACAAGATTTACATTCCACAGCTTCTAGAACTCAGTTACAATGCAATGGCTATCTAATTAGGACTACTTAGGTTTATTATATAGCCCTCTTCTAAGGAACCATCAATTAAGCTTATTTCACATTAACACTATACAACTTCGGGGTCCTAACAATGTGGGACTGTAAACCACAACGTTACTATCATTGTTCATACCGTCATATTAAAATCACAGATGTACAAAGTGTGAAGAATAAAGAAGTGATTCTTGTAAAGTTTATATTCAAGTTCTATATTGCTTGAGGACAAGCAACGCTTAAGTGTGGGAATATTTGATAATGCTAAAACGAACACATATTTCATAGCATTATCCTTCAAGAATGACAAGCTTTTAGTTGCAATTTTTCTATTTTCAAGTATTATTCGTTTAAATAATAAAAGGTGAAGACAAGAGACATATTCGCGATGATTTGAAGATGCAAACGACCAAAATGCTAAAAAGTACAAAGTACAATCCAAGTGGTTCAATTTATTGATGAGAAACGTCTAAAAGTTACAAGAGTACGAGCTGCGAAACGCAAAGTACAAGATATTAAATTATACGAAAAGGCGTTCGAAAATCCGAAACCGAGACATGAACCAACTATCAATGCGCGAGTCAACGGACCTAAATTTACAAGTCAACTATGCATAAGAATATAATATAATATATATATATATATATATATATATATATATATATATATATATATATATATATATATATATATATATATAATTATATAAAATTATATATATTATATTATAAATAAATCAAGAGCCGCCCACGTTTTGGACACAATTGGAGCTGGACAGCCTGTCCATGCGATCGCATGGCCAGGAGCCTTATAACCCATGCGATCGCATGGTCTGAAATGTGAGGCCAAGTCCTATAAATTGCAACGTTTTCTGCCGAATTGTGTACACCTTATTCACTGATCTCTCTCATTCTCTCAATATATATTTATATTTATATTTTAATTATAATTTTAATATTAAGTTAATAATAATAAGGTTATAGTAGCGAATGTTTTAAGTTTGTAAGTCGAAACTCTGTTCGTGTAACACTACGCGATTAATACTCATTGTAAGTTATGTTCAACCTTTTTAAATTAATGTCTCGTAGTTATTATTATGTTTATTTAAGCCGAAGTAATCGTGATGTTGGACTAAATATTAAAGATGGGGTTATTGAGCTTTGGACCATAATTGGGGTTTGGACAAAAGACCGACACTTGTGAAAATTGGACTATAGGCTATTAATGGGCTTTATATTTGTTTAACTGAATGATAGTTTGTTAATTTAATAAAAATAACTACATACACTCGATCGGACACGATGGACGGGATATTTATAAATACTAAAATCGTTCATTTAACTGAACACGGGAATGGATTAATAGTCAATGGACTCATTAAAATAGGGGTGGATTACATACAAGGACACTTGGTGTAATTGTTAACAACGTATTAAAACCTTGGGTTACACGCAGTCGATAACCTGGTGTAATCATTAACAAAGTATTAAGACCTTATTACAGTTTAAGTCCCCAATTAGTTGGAATATTTGACTTCGGGTATAAGGGTAATTTGACGAGGACACTCGCACTTTATATTTATGACCGATGGACTATTATGGACAAAAAAACCAGATGGACATATCGAATAATCCAGGACAAAGGACAATTAACCCATGGTAATAAATTAAAATCAACACGTCAAACATCATGATTACGGAAGTTTAAATAAGCATAATTCCTTTATTTTATATCTCATCGCACTTTTATTTATTGTCATTTTATTTATCGTACTTTAAATTATTGCACTTTTAATTATCGCACATTTATTTATCGACATTTACTTTACGCTTTAAGTCATATTTATATTTAATATTTTACATTAGGTTTTAATTGTGATTTAAGTTTTAAAATCGATAAACCAGTCATTAAACGGTAAAACCCTCTTTTTATAATAATAATACTACTTATATATATATATATATATATATATATATATATATATATATATATATATATATATATATATATATATATATATATATATATATATATATATATATATACATACATATACATACATATATACATATATATTTATACAAATATAGTTTTTAAAATTATAGCGTTAAACTTAGTTGTATCCCTGTGGAACGAACAGGACTTACTAAAAACTACACTACTCTACGATTAGGTACACTACCTATAAGTGTTATAGCAAGGTTTAGGTAAATCCATTCAATTAATAAATAAATAACTTGTGTAAATTGTAGCGTATTTAATAGTATTTCGTAGTAAAATATAATCTATTTCGTACTACACCTTGCACACATCAACAGCCTTACATACCTATATAATAAAGGTATCCATATCTATATATAGCTACTCAGTAATGATATCAATAACTTTACACAGCTATTCACTCTCATAGCACTAACGGCTATACATAGCGCTAACGGCTATAAAATCCCAAGAGGATCGTTGACCCTGCCAGGTCTACAACTACTAGCTGATCAAGCTAGAGCCGTACCGATAGCTCCAGTTATTGTCCCACAGTATACCTCTCCTGACGTTTACATACGTCAATTGCAGTATACTGCGCATACAATAACCCCCAAGCCCAACCCTTCTATACACCGTTGACCTCTTCCGTCCCTTCTATACACGGACGGTACTGACCCTTCTATACACGGCCAGTTCCCTAATGTGCACATAACCCACCTACAATCTCACCGTAGGTAACATCACTAATAACCACAAAGCAATCTAATCAAGCATTCTACTATTTCAATCTAAGCGGAAACCTGATAACAGTAGTATAACCTACTACTTATCATTATAATAATAATTAACATGCATACATAGATTATCATAATCTATATTAACCAAACAGCGGGTAGTAACTACACTTGTTACTGAATACCAATATCCATAAGGATAGTCTCACTCACCAATTACCAGCAAGAACTTAGTGGTCTAATGTTACTGAGTCTTCTCCGTTCCTTTATCACTTGAGAATGATACAATCCGAGTCAGTAATCATATCTTGATAACAACCCGACAATAAGAAAACAACACCAAAACCAACACCAACCATACGAGTAACACCATCACATGCACATTTGAGAACACTCAACCGTGCGATTGACAACACACTCGTACGTTTGGTCTATGACCAAACATCCTACAATGAATCACATGATCTGTACGGTTCATCACACGAGTGACTAGTGACTTGTACGAGTCACATATCATCCGTATGTATCATCACAATCAAAACATAAGTTGCTCATCACCACTCACTCGCACGGTTCACCACACGGTTGAATACCTCAACCGTACGAGTGAATGCTCACTCGTGCAAGTGATGAAGAACAGTAGTAACATTCAATGAATAATTGATATCATACCATCAAATCATGCTATTAAGTTACTCAAATAAGTTTATGATCCATTATGGGCAAGTTTACCCAAAATCCCTATCAATAACAACTCCCGTATGAGCGTAAAATGGAGCATACACGCTTCTGAATAACTTTGACCTAAAATAAAGTTTGAATTATTATTTTAAAACCTTACCATTAGAAAGTAAACTTCAAGAAGATTCCAATGATAGTTTATTCGTCAAAAACGGAGTTACGATTTGAAAGTTATGACCGAAACAAGTTTCCACAAATCTGACTGGTGCTCACACGCGTGGCTGAGGCCTCACTCGTGCGAGTTAGTCCTCACACGTGTGGTTGACCCTCAAAAGTGTGGTCACTCATGCAGGTGACCTGTCACTCATGTGGGAGCTGAAGAACAGCTCCAGCACGCTGTTTTTCGCGTTTTTGACCCAAAAACTCGATTTTTGCAAGTTCTAACATCAAAACCACTTCAAATACATCATATAAACTATATAGCAACTATTTCTAACAACAATTAATACTTACAAACACAAAACATGAAGATTCAAGCTCATATTTATCAAAAACCCATTTTACACCCAAAACCCAATTCTTAAGAATTAAACCACGAATTCAAGCATGCTAACCTGGATAGATTCTTACAAAGATGATATAATTCAGTTCCTAAAGCTTCATAAATCAATTTCAAGCTTGGATCAATTTAGGGTTTCAAGGTGAAAGAGTTTAGGTACTTTCTTGTTTGAGAATGTTCAATAAAAAGGATAAAAGAAGTTGATACATACACTCTTATGTGTTAAAATATAATACCCCACTTGTAACGACCCTGGATTTTCCAATGTTTATTTATTAATAATTATTATTATTAATACTTGTGATTAAATGAATGTATGTTATTACATTTACATGTTGCCATGACTAAACGTACTTGACTTTAATTGCCCGAAACGTTTTTGTGACACACGAAACTTTCACGAATAATATTTTCACATATTATTTACATTCATGATTAAGGTTTATTAATCATTTTAATTAACTAAGGTTGTTGGTTAATTACTTGGGCTTTTGTTGGACTTAATTTGTTAATCACTTGAACTTGGGCTTTCTTTAGTATTATTGGACCTTATAAGCCCACCCTACCTCTTTTATGGATTAACTAGCCCACTAAGACATGTAAGTATCATTTTAAAATGTAACTAGTTAGTTATTTACATAAGGAATCTAGTTACCATGTAATCCCCATGCAAACACATCTTATATCCAACTTTTATGACCTTTACATGCAAGTGACCAAGGAACTCTTCCATCCCTCTATTTTTTCTGCTGAAAACCATGGGCCTAAGGCTCCATATGGAGTGCTTTGTTTCATTTTTGCTTATCACTTCATCACTTGTTTTCTCTCATTCCAAAACACACACAATACTTGCAAATTTTTTCTCTCTTTTTTCTTTAGTTCTTGTAAGTAATTTGAAGCTTTTCTTCCTTTCTTTTTCCTTGCAAAACTGTGACCATACACACACCCATAATCATCATCATTTGCTTGTTGTTACTTGATCATGTTTATGATTTACTTACTTACTTGTTGTTTGTTACTTACTTACATATTTCAAGAATCAAAATTACTAGTTTCATTCTTCTTTTATCTTGTATTACAAGAACACTCAAGAACATAAACTTACTAGTTTATGATTCTACATTTATTGTTTCAAAAGTTTGTAAGTTCATAGTTGTTAAACTCATACTTGTAATTCATGTTAGTAAACTTTGAAGTTTACTTTCTTAAAGATCAAACTTTGGATTGAATCTTTAAAGTATGAACAACCATGACTTATTAACTTGTTTATTTAGTTTACTACTTCATTACATGCACTTTAATTTTATGATTTTGGTTGTTGTTGGTCAAGTACTACAAGTTAGTCTTGATCTCATTTCTCTTGAACTAAAAGTTAACTTTACTAGTTCAAGAACATGCAAATGAAACTTTTTAATTATAACTTCGTACACTTATGTTTGATCTAGACTTTTGGGTCTAAGATCTTCAAGATCTAACTAAGAACTATGTTCTACAACTTAAGATCTTGTTTACATAAGTCTACTTTCAAGTTCATAACTTAATATTACTTTTATAACTCATGTAGGTGTTAAATCTAAGACTTTGATGCAACTTTGGTTCATCAAACTTCATACAACTCTTAAGTGAGTTGTGATATACATCTTAGACTTACACTAGTGTCTTGATAAGTCAAACTTGCTTAATATTACTTTTACATTTCATGTATGTGTTGAATCTAAGACTTTGATGTAACTTTGGTTCATCAAAACACTTGCAACACTTAAGTGAGTTGTGCTTCATGTCTTAGACTTACACTTGGGTTATGATGGTCAAACCTTGGTGAAAATGATGCAAACACATCAATGATTTGTACATTTGAAGCTATATGCATCAATGATGAGAACCGTGATAAGCATCGAGCACCAAGACCACCGGAACCCACTATTTTTCTGTTTACTGTCTTCTGCCTACTGTTTTCTGGGTTCTGTAACAGACCAGTACACCTGGGCTACTGTAACAATGATTTTCAGATAGATATTTTCGAGTAGATAACTTTTCATATAGGACTCGTCTTAATCCGAGTTACGGTTTAGGATTTATGGCCCTCCGATCGTCACTATGTCCTTTTAACGTTGTGCAGAAATTTCTGACCTACTCGCACTTAGACCGTCTCCACGGTCAAACGAAGACGAGTTTGCTTTTTTAAATTTTACTACACTTAAATGACTCATATACGGAGCCATGGCCACTTGTCTCACCTTATTTCAGTAAGGGTAGAGGCCGTAGTGACTGACCGAAGTCAGCCTTTGTTTTAAACTACTTTCATAAACGAAACTTACTTTACGCCTTTTGTTTGATGATGAATGATGATGACCCTTAAGACCTTATTTACATATTTTTAAACCTATTCGGACGATTTACTGACTTAGTACTATTTGACTTAGGTTGAGGACCCGTTTGGACAACCTTCATTACTTGCTTACTTTCCGAGTCATACTTTACCGCTACTTTATCATTGTGAGTTATAGCATTCCCTTTTTACTTTAACTTATTTTGGGAACTGAGAATACATGCGGATTTTATGTTTTAGATACTAGGCACGAGTAATTAAAATTATATATGTGTGGGTTATACAACGGCATAAACATTCCCTTTAGCTCGGTAACGTTTAATCATTGGTTTTTGAACCGTGAACGCGAATCTTAGATATGGATCCATAGAGTTTGACATCCCCACTCGGGCTAGTCGCGCTAGCATTTAACGAGTGTTTAATACTTCGTAGACATACGCACTTGCCAAGTGTACTTTCAGGGGGTATAAATGTTAAGTTAGTTACCAAGTGCCCACGGTTAACATAGACTTTATCATACTGTTTTGAAACGCTCTTTGTAGCACTGAAATCTCGTGGCCTACCTTACATACTGTTATACTTAAACTATAGCTTACCAACCTTTGTGTTGACGTTTTTAAGCATGTTTTTCTCAGGTGCTTAAGGTTATTTGCTTCCGCTGTTGTGCTGGTCTTGCCGTAGACACCCGCTGCTCTAGTGTTATCGCCGCATGAACTGTTTATCTTGCATTCAAACTTTAATACATTTGAAACTATGTTTTGTAACGACCTAAGGGTCACATACATTTATTCATGCTTGCTATTCGTAGAAGCATACTGTTGGTGTAAAACATTTGATGTCGGTTATGACGTTACCTTTTTATCGTGAATGCAACTTCTTTTATTACAGCATATAGTACTTAACCTTGTAATGATCCTGTTGTTGATGATTCGTACACGATAGTTTTGTACGGGGCATCACACCACTACACAAGGGTATTTACCAGTTATCATATATCTTTCGTACTTAATTATATGGCCCTAACGGAGTCCAATTCACATAACAAAACATGTTCTGTGACCCTTGTCACAAAGCGTACTTGATCCCATACACCACTAATTATGAAAACATAATTATTAAAATCACTAATATTAATAAATTAATATTAACTAAGGATAAAAAGGTCATTTACTACTAAGCCTAGTTTGAGGGTGTTACAAATCTACCCCCTTAAGAAGATTACATCCTCGGAATCTGGTCCGTCATTATCACAAAAGTCACAGGTTCTTCACCACCTCTAATTTCTAATTCACATTCAAGTCCAAACGATCATACCCAATTATTCTAACTTACTTAATCGGTCATCATTATCAGCGAACCTTGAATCAACAGATTACACATACTCACTTACCAAGGTCAATCATAAAATCCAACCCCTTTGTCATTCTAAACTTATCATCATTCCCGTCAAAATGCAAAGGATTATCAATTTTTACAACCAATCATCGTCCAAAACAATGACATTCACTCCAAAAGCCGTTCTACTAACTACCAGTGCCCATATATTGCCACGGTCAACTCATGAGTTAAGGTCAAAATTCTGTCAGTATACCACTTGTACCATCAAATTCACCCCAAAATTATCACCAGGTTTAACTCTTTACCCCTTAAATTTCCTCAAATTTCCAAGCAAAGGCAATTGAATTTCATTTATTCTACTAAAATCTGTACATATGTTCACAAAATATGTCTTTAATCTACCAAAATTATTCAGGTTAGTCATTTCATACTCATGTAATTCATTGTTCAACAGTCAATCCACTGTCCATGCACAGTTTGAGTCTTCTATATTTCCTTCAGGTTCTCAGAATTCCTGTATAATTCACCATAATATACTTTCGTTGGCCAGACGCTAGTATATTCTTCTAAATCATACTTTCTTTCCGAGTTACTTGATAAGGAAAATCTTATATGATTCACACCTTGGTCAAGACACACAATTTTCTGTCAAGCATCGGAGTTAAGGAAATTTACTTTACCACTGGCCAACAAGTCTTATCAGTCTTAAATCATTAATCATCGCAAATTCTTCACACATGGATATCTAATTAAATCCGATCTAGTCATCATTTACAACATATCACAATAGTCCAAGTTCAGTTTATGGAAGTTACACCGTTTGTAAATCAATAACAGTCCATGTGTCATCAATCTAATTCCCGAAGGTTACAACTGTTATATACAATATCACACGACCATCCAAGCATAGGAATTTATCAAGTCATGCCATTCTATCTTAATGATACACTAGTCACAATTCTAAACACTGTCCAACACTTAGCTCTTTCTTCCAGTACTAATACACACTCAGTATCAATAACCACTCAGGTCAAGGGTTTCCCTATCTTTTAAAAGACCACTCAGGGAACACTACCTATAATTCCTTTCTAAAGGTTGCCACAATTCACGCAAGTCTAAGGAAAGAAAAACAATTCCTTAAGGCTTCACTACTATCTCACGCATTTTAATCTAAACATGTATTGTAAGCAATACAGTAGGGCCAACATCCTACATAATGTACAAATCACATACACCTGGGGGCTATATACAGGGTTTAAGTCCTTTATCTATATACAATGGGACTACTACCCTATTCCAATCCTTACGGGCCACTACGTGTATCCCGTCAGTCCGAGGTAAAAGTACAAATCACATAAGCCCTACGTAGTCTTATCAGGTCATACATAATGTTATAGCAAGAGTTGCATAATAGTCAAGTCATTAAAAGCAGGGCAACCAATCAAAAGGGAATAAAATTCCAATAATGTCAATGGTAGTTCCAGACACAACTTATGTAACACGAGTCATCAAACCATCAACTACTTTTACTTTAGGGCGAGAAGCAATCACTTCACATGCACATAATCATGCAGCAGAGCGAACACATTACAAAAGGCCGGAGAAACAATCTATAAATATCACAAAGACATGTCATAGAGACTAAGTTTCCTAAATCTCCAAAAGTACTTCCAGTCACAATCATTGTGGTTGGAACCACTAAACCTTTGATTACATCGGCCCTTAGGGAGGAAGTAATTGTATCATAAATAATCTCAGTGAATCCCCACTGACTACAAGCATAGTCAAGTAGTTGTTCACAATCAACAGTACACTTATATATATAATAATTAATCAAGAACATACCTTATAGATTCAAGAGGATTTCTTCCTCTTCTGCCCCATCACTAAAACTGATGATCCTCCCGTCGAACCCCCAGTTGATCCTGACCTTGCCCCAGACCTTGATTCAGAATATGACTTTCTCACGGACGGACACTGATCAGATCGATGACCTTCATTCTGAAAATTCCAACATACATTATCCTTAAATGAATAAGACTGGATATCATGTCCTATTAAACCACATCGGCAACATCGGCGCATTTTTTCAGAACAATCTCCACCGTGACTTGCTCTACAATGAACACACCACGTTTTAAATTTCGACTTAGATACACTCTGAGTCTTTTTCCTTTTCATCTTGTTCCAAAAAGATTTCTTTGACTTTAAACTAGGTTGACTTATTGTTTGACTTTTCTGCTGAAGACTTACATTCTCCTTTTTACGGTTTATTACAGCTTTAATGTCACCCTCAACCATTTTTGCCATAACAAAAGCTCGAGATAAAGTGGTGGCAGTTCTTGCCAAAGTTAGATATTCTGGTAATAACATTTCCACAAAATGACCAATTTTAGATCGTTCATCTGGAACCCATTGATGCACAAACCTTAGTTTGTCAGTATATTAATCAATCGCCTCATCCACAGACATTTGTTCGGTCATTTTCAATTCCATAAACTCTCCTTAACTTTCCTATCTCGTACGAGGTACAATACTGTTCGCACACTTTTTCACAAAATTGCTCCCAAGTGATTTGACCAAATTGTTCCTTTGTTATATGGGTAATGACAGAATCCCACCATACCATAACTTTATTCTTCAATAACCGACAAGCAAAAATAACTCTGAGTTCTGGTTCACATTGACACGCGTCAAATGCCCGATCCACTTCTCTCAGCCAATTTAATGTGTCATTCAGGTTAGTACTGCCCGAATACGTAGGAGGATTACAATTTAAGAACTGTTTATAGGTACACTTTTTCTTGGTTTTAATTGAGGATTATTGAAAGATCTGATACGGATACAACGTCTGTGCTGAATTGAATAATTAGACTGGAGTGGAATTTGAGATTGTGGTTGCGATCAGTGTGGCAATGCGCTCTAATAGGCATAGACGCACTTTGCGAAGTTACATATTCTGGAGGTGTACCTGGAATAGTTGTGAATGGAGCAATAGTAGTAATATCTGCTTGCGACTTTTGTTGTTCCAACTCTCGTATTTTATCCCTCATTTCATTCAGTTAACTTTGTAATTGAAAATTATACTTTTGTAAATCATCTTCTGCACTAAGCTCCTCTGAGGACGCTCTTGTTAGTCTGGGGGTCAAGGGGGTATCGACGTCCTAAATTTGATCAGCCATACCTGTCTTATCACAACATCTCACAAAAACTTACTGGATAATCGGTTAGTACCTATCAACTAACATGTATTCCACCCATATTCACTTTCCCTTCCCCCACTAGTATGTTTGACACAACTCCAAACTAGTTTTGGGAACATGACATTCATCACAATGTACATGCTGCCAAACCTATGCTCTGATACCAAGTTATAACACCGTTCCTTTTTTTTAAAAAATTACACAGTGGAATATCAGTTTATCAAATCGTGGTTATAAGCATATATTAAACATATATGATACTATTCATTACAGTTCAACTGGTGTTACTTTTCGAAACAGTGAAGCATAGTTAATTCAAACATCAGAGTTCTTCATTGTGTCAAACATAACCAAAGTACAACTATCTTCTCCCGTCTCTAGCATGCAAACAATATAACCTGCAGGGGAGAAAATGTGGGGGATTTGCACAACGCTAAGTGAGTGAGATATCCCAATAGATACTAATACAAAGTACCAAGTCTAGCTTTTAGGGATCATGCATTAGGTCAAGGGTATAAGGACATAGTATTACACAGCTATCACATAATATAGCATTACTCAACTATATCATACAGAGCTAGGCAGTGATTCAATTAACAGAGTAGCAATAACATCAACAAACTATTCAGTAAAGGCACCAAAGGCACTATATTACACAGCCTTACATACCTATATAATAAAGGTATCCATAGCTATACATAGCTACTCACTAATGATATCAATAACTTTACACAGCTATTCACTCTCATAGCACTAACGACTATACATAGCACTAACGGCTATAAAACCCCAAGAGGATCGTTGACCCTGTCAGGTCTACAACTACTAGATGATCAAGCTAGAGCCATACCGATAGCTCCAGTTATTGTCCCACAGTATACCTCTCCTGACGTTACATACGTCAATTGCAGTATACTTCCCGTACAATAACCCCCGAGCCCAACCCTTCTATACACGGTTGACCTCTTCCGTCCCTTCTATACACGGACGGTACTGACCCTTCTATACACAGCCAGTTCCCTAATGTGCACATAACCCGTCTACAATCTCACTGTAGGTAACATCACTAATAACCACAAGGCAATCTAATCAGGCATTCTAGTATTTCAATCTAAGCGGAAACTTGATAATTGTAGTATAACCTAGTACTTATCATTACAATAATAATTAACATGCATACATAGATTATCATTATCTATATTAACCAAACATCGGATAGTAACTACACTTGTTACTGAATATCAATATCCATAAGTATAGTCCCACTCACCAATTACCAGCAAGAACTCAGTGGTCTAATGTTACTGAGTCTTCTCCGTTCCTTTATCACTTGAGAATGATACAATCCGAGTCAGTAATCATATCTTGATAACAACCCGACAATAAGAAAACAACACCAAAACCAACACTTAATCACTTTACAAGTGGTCTATCAACCGTACGAGTAACACCATCACACGCACGTTTGAGAACACTCAACCGTGCAGTTGACAACTCACTCGTACGTTTGGTCTATGACCAAACATCCTACAATGAATCACATGATCCGTACAGTTCATCACATGAGTGACTAGTGACTTGTATGAGTCATGTATCATTCGTACGTATCATCACAATCAAAACATAAGTTGCTCATCACCACTCACTCGCACGGTTCACCACACGGTTGACTACCTCAACCGTACGAGTGAATGCTCACTCGTGCGAGTGATGAAGAACAGTAGTAACATTCAACGAATAATCGATATCATACCATCAAATCATGCTATTAAGTTACTCAAATAAGTTTATGATCCATTATGGGCAAGTTTACCCAAAATCCCTATCAATAACAACTCCCGTATGAGCGTAAAATGGAGCATACACGCTTCTGAATAACTTTGACCCAGAATAAAGTTTGAATTATTATTTTAAAACCTTACCATTAGAAAGTAAACTTCAAGATGATTCCAATGATAGTTTATTCGTCAAAAACGGAGTTACAGTTTGAAAGTTATGACCGAAACAAGTTTCCACAAATCTGACTGGTGCTCACACGCGTGGCTGAGGCCTCACTCGTGCGAGTGAGTCCTCACATGTATGGTTGACCCTCAAAAGTGTGGTCACTCATGCGGGTGACCTGTCACTCATATGGGAGCTGAAGAACAGCTCCAGCACGCTGTTTTTCGCGTTTTTGACCCAAAAACTCAATTTTTGCAAGTTCTAACATCAAAACCACTTCAAATACATCATATAAACTATATAGCAACTATTTCTAACAACAATTAACACTTACAAACACAAAACATGAAGATTCAAGCTCATATTCATCAAAAATCTATTTTACACCCAAAACCCAATTCTTAAGAATTAAACCACGAATTCAAGCATGCTAAATTGGATAGATGCTTACAAAGATGATATAATTCAGTTCCTAAAGCTTCACAAATCAATTTCAAGCTTGGATCAATTTAGGGTTTCAAGGTGAAAGAGTTTAGGTACGTTCTTGTTTGGGAATGTTCAAGAAAAAGGATAAAAGAAGCTGATACATATACTCTTATGTGTTAAAATATAATACCCCATTACACATGGGTATTTACCAGTTATCTAATATCTTTCGTACTTAATTAGGCGGCCCTAACGGAGTCTAATTCACATAACGAAACCTGTTCTGTGACCCTTGTCACAAAGCGCACTTTATCCCATACACCACTAATTATGAAATCATAATTATTAAAATCACTAATATTAATAAATAAATATTAACTAAGGATAAAGAGGTCATTTACTACTAAGCACAGTTTAAGGGTGTTACAATGATTGGCTACTTGATACATGCTTCCGCGTACATGATAATGCTAAAAACGAATATATATTTCATAGCATTATCCTTAAAGAAAGACAAGCTTTTATTTGCTATTGTTCTATTTACAAGTGATATTCGTTTAAATATTAAAAGGTGAAGACAAAAGACAGATTCGACGAATTGAAGACGCAAATGACCAAAACGCTAAAAAGTACAAAGTACAATCTAAGAGGTTCAATTTATTGATAAGAAACGTCTAAAAGTTACAAGAGTACGAGCCGCGAACCACAAAGTACAAGATATTAAATTGTACGCAAGGACGTTCGAAAATTCGGAACCGGGAAATGAACCAACTATCAACGCGCGACGCAACGGTCCTAAAATTACAAGTCAACGATGCACAAGAGTATAATATAATATATATATATATATAATTATATAAAATTATATATATTATATTATATATTAAATAAATACAAGCAGCCCACGTTTAAAATGCAATGTGACCAGGAAAAGGCTGCCATGCGTTCGCATGGCTAGCCTGCCCAAATCCCATGCGATCGCATGAGGGCCTGTAGCTGGCCAAGTCCTATAAATTGCAACGTTTTCGGCCGATTTATGTACATCTTTTTACTCTCTCAATATATATTTAAATTTATTTTATAATTTTAATTTTAATATTAAGTTAATAATAATAATAAGGTTATGGTAGCGAATGTTGTAAATTTGTAAGTCGAAATTCTGTCCGTGTAACACTACGAGATTAATATTCATTGTAAGTTATGTTCAACCTTTTTAAATTAATGTCTCGTAGCTAAGTTATTATTATGCTTATTTAAATCGAAGTAATCATGATGTTGGACTGAATATTAAAGACGGGGTAATTGGGCTTTGTACCATAATTGGGGTTTGAACAAAAGATCGACGCTTGTGGAAATTCGACTATGGACTATTAATGGACTTTATATTTATTTAACTGAATGATAGTTCGTTAATTTAATATAGAGATTTACAATTTGACGTATCTATAAATAACCATATACACTCAATCGGACACGATGGGCGGGATATTTATAAGTACTAATAATCGTTCATTTAACCGGACACATGGAATGGATTAATAGTCAATGGACTCATTAAAACAGGGGTGGATTACTGTAACAACCCAAACCATCCAACGACAAAACCACGTGAAAACAGAAAAATAAAAAAAAATTTCCTGAACAGCATGTTGCACGGCGCGCCATATAGGCCGTGCGGCGCGCCAAAGTGGACTGTCCAAAAAGTTCTTAAATGCGAAAATGCTTGACTAGTTCCCGACGTATTTAGACAAAACGCTTTTAACCGCATGTTCAATATATGAAAACTAGCACGTTCTATTAATAAAATTTAGTTTACAAAGCGGGGCCCACATTGACCCTAATTACCCCTTAAGTACCAAAATACAATTTTCGACCATACGACTTTTAATACAAAACAAAGCCGAGCATGGCGATTGAGGATACGCTACCCAATCCCAATAAATCCAAAAGCAAGTCTCTAAAGCAACTATGCAAGTCTTCTAGTCCCCGCGCTTACCCGAGCCACCGTCCGCATGCAATCTATAAAAAAAGAGTCAACAACGAGAGGGTAAGCTAACGCTTAGTGAATGATAATATACTACATACATATATATGTATAAAATGAATACGCCACACAAATATCAAATACCGCATACCGAACAACCAAGCATAAAGGCAAGCTAGTCTAGGCGTACCGTACAAACACTAAGCACGAGCTAAGATACAACAACAAAATATAAGTTCACCAATGACGATGTGAACCACGCCAAATAGCTACACCCGGAGGGTTAGCTACAACACAACAATACATTAATATATAACAATATAAACGAACAAGGTTAACACCTTAACCCAATACCGAGAACCAAATACCACAATGAAGATTGGCCGAACTACACGAGCCTTAGTAATCCGAAACCACACGAGATTACTATCTTCACAACATCGAGGTTGGCCGAACTACACGAGCCTTAGTAATCCGAAACCACACGAGATTACCACCTCAATAAGATGACCGAACTACACGAGTCATCGTGAATCCGAATACACACGCGATTCACTTCTCAACATTAAACCCTTCGCCATTGGGGTTATATCAACCACATCACAACCACGTGTGATAATGTACACGCGAACGTGTACTTCGCCAAAGATGGTCAACCAAAATGCACAATCGTGCCAATTGGACTCATGAAAAAGTCCATCAAGTCCACCTACATGTGAAGTGAGCTCTATAGCCGAGAATCACTTCACCCGACCCACACCCATCCTACACATACATATGCACATAGGATATTATCACTCACCTTGAAGTCTTGAAGAAAGCTTCCAAGTAAACCGCAACTCGCCAATGGAAAATACCTATTCCATTATCACAATTATAACAATACACTTAGAGTGGATTTACAAATCAACCCAAATCGTCACTTAGTGCAATTTCGACCCAAATGCACTTCCAAGCACAAACCGTGCCCAAAACTAACCAATAATCACTAACACAAGTGAGAATGGTCCTAATACGCCAATTAAACCCGAAATCAAGTGTTAAACACGTGTCATACCCATTTTGACACTTAAACCCTAATTTTGACCCATAAGGTCAAAATCTCACCATTTACAAGTTTTGACACCAAAACACATTTAACTTGGTTTTATACTTCAACTTAATCCATTTCAAGTTTATAAACCTCATTAAATCGCCAAATGGGTCATAATCACCACCAAACCCTAATTTGACCCAAAGTCACAATTAGTCAACCAAATAACCTTAAATGGGTTTCAATACTTCCATAATCACTAACTTAAGTGATTAAACTCAATTTCAAGTCCTAAACATGGCCAATTAGTTCACCAACCCAAAATCCACCAAAACTAACAATAAACCCGATTACTAGCATCACTAAACCCACTTCATGAGTCTAAATGGGTTTATCAACAAATCAAGTTCAAACCCTAACTTTGAATAGCAAAATCAACAATGAAATTCGGAGTTAGAACTTACCAATACCGCCAAAATGATGCCGTCGACGAGTAGAACAACTTTAATGCTTGAGGTTTGACCCGAAACAACCTCCTTCTTCTCCAAATGGAGTTCTCTCTCACTAGAACTCAATCTCTCTCTAGGGTTTGAGGATGGAGTGTTTGTGTGGGTGAGAAATGAGCTCCAATGGAGTTCTAGGTCAGTCTTGATGACCCCAAACCGACCCTAATTGAAAAGACCAAAGTACCCCTCATTTAAACCTTTTAAAAAGGCTGAAAATTGCCTCTGCAGCAATCGGCGCGCCGTGCCAGAAGGTGGAGCGCCGCTCCAAATAACTGGAAATTGTGGTCGAGCCCAAAACAGGTTTCAGCAACTTGTTTTGGCCATAACTTTTCAACCGTAACTCCGTTTTTGATGAATCAAATATCGTTGGAAACGTAATAAGATATTCTATCCAATGGTAAGGCTTTGAAACATCAACTCAAACTTTATTTGGGGTTGAAAAGATACGTATACACCTTGTCACTTCGGACAACGTCCAGTTTCCTTCGACGTTCGAGCAAGCAACACGTACACTTCATACACGCATCATACACCATAAATACATTATGTACAATCAATATTTGGGTCTTACAACTCTCCCCCACTTAAACTCGATCACGTCCTCCTGATCTTCTCCACTTAACCAATTCGGAACTACTAAACGGTCCTCAATTATAAGTCCCAATCCGACTTTTCTAAGCAATTCTTCCCAATGAATCGCCTTTAACATCTAAAATCGTCACCCGCAATTTTATCGAAACTAAAATCCGAGCACTAAAACATGCTCAATCCCCCATTCATCAGGAAAACTCAACCGATCTCGTACCGAGTTATCAACCCTATAGTGTACCCTTTCCAAGTACAATGCTAAAAACAACCAAATATCGACCTAAGGTCAACAACCCGAAACGATGAAGACCGAACCAAACGAACCCTTACGGATTACACCAATCACTAAACATCCCTTGTAGTGCGCCATACTACCAATACACAACTACCGTAACATCATAATC
The DNA here is from genome assembly GCF_046630445.1 of Rutidosis leptorrhynchoides. Taxonomy (NCBI): domain Eukaryota; kingdom Viridiplantae; phylum Streptophyta; class Magnoliopsida; order Asterales; family Asteraceae; genus Rutidosis; species Rutidosis leptorrhynchoides. Next base: position 114,468,868 of record NC_092338.1, read on the forward strand.
CAACGGCTAGAACCGATAGCGCCCCAAACGACTATGGAAACGCAAAATCCAAGGTGTACGAAATCAACCATCGTCACACCCGTAACAAACATGTGAGCGAAACACGGCTATCGCCTCACTAATCCCACCACATGGTCCTCACGACCCCACCATCGACGTATAAAACGACCGATAGTTCCCGCAACATGGTCCTTACGACCCTACCATTGGTGTATCAAACAACCAATAGATCACACGACACGAAGGCTGGCCGAAAACACACGCGCCCTAGTGAATCCGAACTACACGCGACTCACTACCTTCACCACAACAACAATCGGGAATGGCCGAACTACACGCGCCATAGTGAATCCGAACTACACGAGAGTCACTATCCTGGAGGAATGACCGAACTACACGAGTCATTTGTGAATCCGAACTACACGAGACTCACTCCTCAATACAATGACCGAAACCACACGAGTCATTTGTGAATCCGAACTACACGAGATTCACTTCCACAATACAATGACCGAAACCACACGAGTCATTTGTGAATCCGAACTACACGAGATTCACTTCCACAACATCGAGGTTGGCCGAACTACACGAGCCTTAGTAATTCGAAACCACACGAGATTACTACCTCAATAAGATGACCGAACTACACGAGTCACCATGAATCCGAACTACACGAGATTCATTTAGTTAAGATGACCGAAACCACACGCGTCATCGTGAATCCGAAACCACACGCGATTCACAATCTCAACATAGGAATGGTACTCGCATTTCCCACCGGTACTCGCATTTCCCGATAGTGTTACACCATACCGACATAACACTACTCCCTTGATGAAGTCAGCGGACCCCGAAGGTCATACTCCACCACTCTCAACACCGGATGAAGTTAGCGGACCCGAAGATCATGCTTCACCGATATAACACCACGCTCATGATGAAGTCAGCGGACCCCGAAAGTCATGCTCCACCAATCACGTATTCCCATGATGAAGTCAGCGGACCCTAAAGATCATGCTTCATCAAACAACCATACCATAATTGAGCAAGAACCACCTATACCAAACATAGGTACCAAACAATAATTCTCCACAAGAGAACCCGACACACACCTCCCTTAACCGGAGGATTTCACCTTGCTCGCCAAACACGTCCATTATCTCTCAACGAGATTTACCACGTTACCACCTCGGTGATGATTCAAATCCAAACCATAAGTACAATTTATCCGAAATTGTACTCTACCACAAATTGACCCAACCAGGTCTCGACAACATTTTCCGGATCTACCAATAGCATCATCCGAAATCTCACACTAAAACTTCCTCGTGCGGGAGTGTAACTCCCCCACTTAGAACCACGTTCCATATCCACAACTCGTACAACCGCACAATGCTACCACAGGTAGACTTTACCAACAATTGGGCTCACACGACCCATTACCACATCTTGCTTCAACCTTGAGCACACGAAGGATTTTAACCAACCCTTAAACACTTTGTACAAAAAGTGTACCGCAACACAATCTGAGTCGAACACCATGCTAGTAGGTATAAAAGAGGCATCTAATGTCGCGTCATAAAGACTCCATTACCAACACACATCGAGATTTAAAACACTCGATCTCAAGGGTTCCAACCAACCGACGAACCTCATGATTCGTCACTTCAACATCAAAGCGAACACGCGCTTAGCAACCAAACACCAAAACCATTTCCGTGGCTTGGTAGAAACGTTTCCCAAATACTAAGGAATGCTTGGTTGCACCAAGTCTTACGCCCTTCGCCCGTCAATCAATCATCAACATAGGGTACTTCCATTAGGAACGTCACCCATAGCATAACATGCACAACAAAGGCACGCAACTCAAACTCAAACGGCATTTAATAAATAATCAAAAGACGTATTTATCAAAATTAAACGTACCTTAACGTCTCCTGGCCGCACCCGTCCCCGCTAACTTGGGACATTCCGACTTACGATGTCCTTCTTTTTGGCAATTGAAGCACACCATACCATCACCCTTTGGTACCGAACATTCCTAAGACTTGTGACCCCTCACGCCACAATTGTAACATCTAGCCGCACTAGAATCTGATATACCCGCTCGCGTACCACCCGTGCTCACACTCGGACCCTTAGCCCTCTTACTCGGAGCACCATAAGAAACGACCCTTCGCTCACTTGAAGGTTCACCCTTTTTCGATCGTGAATACGACTCGAAACCTCTAGCCAAGTCGAATAATTCTGAAAACGATTTCGCTTAACCCCGGCTAATTTTACTTTTCAAGTCATCATTCAAGGTCAGATAGAAATCTCCCATCAACAAACGATCATTCCCCAAATACTCCGGACAAAAACGAGCCTTCGCCATAAAGGTCGTCTTGAGAGTACTCAAATCCATAGATCCTTGTCGCAAATTTCGCAACTCATTACGCAATTCCCATAAATCGGCCGAAGTCCGGAACTCCTCGAAGAATTCCTCCTTAAAGTCGTCCCACGATAAAGCCATAAACGTCTCGCCACCGACAAGATCCATCTTACCATCCAACCAATCCCTTGCCCTACCCCGCAACAAACTCGTAGCGAGTCTCGTCTTTCTCTCGGGAGGGCAATCAATAGTACGGAAACACCCTTCCACGTCCGAAATCCAATTTATGCTTACCAAAGGATCCGGATTTCCGTCATACATCGGGGGTTTAGTCCTCATGAAGCTCTTAAGATAACGCTCCATTTCACCACTACTTTGAAGTTCGGAATACCTCATTTCCATTCTTTCTTCTAACGCACCCATTTGCTCCGCAACGGCGGCCGCAACCCTAGTGTTAAACTCCGTCATCATTCTAAAGAATGCAAAACGATTAGTCCACGAACGTGTAAAACCGTACGCACGACACAGCCCCATCTTGCTAAACACTCATCGTACATCACTTGTTAGACACGATTTGCACCCGTAATAAGGTTTGCAAGTTCTTATTACGCACACATGCCGCATCGACTCGTTAGTACAACGACCGTCTCGCTCGATGATATACACAAACACAACCAAAATTCTACGCGGTACAAACACACGCGAGAATTATTATCACAACACAACAACATATTAATAATATCCGCATTACTAATATAAACGTTAGTCAACCTATAGCCAAGGCACTAACCAAACCCATTCCGACCCGTAATCCTACAAGTCCCGCAACAATTTAAGCACACACAAGTCTAAGTCTAGGCACCTATCTCAAGTCACCTAAATCCCTTAGACCATGCTCTGATACCACTTGTAACAACCCAAACCATCCAACGACAAAACCACGTGAAAACAGAAACATAAAAAAAAAATTCCTGAACAACATGTTGCGCGGCGCGCCATATAGGCCGCGCGGCGCGCCAAAGTGGACTGTCCAAAAAGTTCTTAAATGCGAAAATGCTTGACTAGTTCCCGACGTATTTAGACAAAACGCTTTTAACCGCATGTTCAATATATGAAAACTAGCGCGTTCCATTAATAAAATTTAGTTTACGAAGCGGGGCCCACATTGACCCTAATTACCCCTTAAGTACCAAAATACAATTTTCGACCATACGACTTTTAATACAAAACAAAGCCGAGTATGGCGATTGGGGATACGCTACCCAATCCTAATAAATCCAAAAGCAAGTCTCTAAAGCAACTATACAAGTCTTCTAGTCCCCGCGCTTACCCGAGCCACCGTCCGCATGCAATCTATAAAAAAAGAGTCAACAACGAGAGGGTAAGCTAACGCTTAGTGAATGATAATATACTACATACATATATATGTATAAAATGAATACACCACACAAATAACAAATACCTCATACCGAACAACCAAGCATAAAGGCAAGCTAGTCTAGGCGTACCGTACAAACACTAAGCACGAGCTAAGATACAACAACAAAATATAAGTTCACCAACGATGATGTGAACCACGCCAAATAGCTACACCCGGAGGGTTAGCTACAACACAACAATACATTAATATATAACAATATAAACGAACAAGGTTAACACCTTAACCCAATACCGAGAACCAAATACCACAATGAAGATTGGCCGAACTACACGAGCCTTAGTAATCCGAAACCACACGAGATTACTATCTTTACAACATCGAGGTTGGCCGAACTACACGAGCCTTAGTAATCCGAAACCACACGAGATTACCACCTCAATAAGATGACCGAACTACACGAGTCATCGTGAATCCGAATACACACGCGATTCACTTCTCAACATTAAACCCTTCGCCATTGGGGTTATATCAACCACATCACAACCACGTGTGATAATGTACAAGCGAACGTGTACTTCGCCAAAGATGGTCAACCAAAACGCACAATCGTGCCAATTGGACTCATGCAAAAGTCCATCAAGTCCACCTACATGTGAAGTGAGCTCTATAGCCGAGAATCACTTCACCCGACCCACACCCATCCTACACATACATATGCACATAGGATATTATCACTCACCTTGAAGTCTTGAAGAAAGCTTCCAAGTAAACCGCAACTCGCCAATGGAAAATACCTATTCCATTATCACAATTACAACAATACACTTAGAGTGGATTTACAAATCAACCCAATTCGTCACTTAGTGCAATTTCGACCCAAATGCACTTCCAAGCACAAACCGTGCCCAAAACTAACCAATAATCACTAACACAAGTGAGAATGGTCCTAATACGCCAATTAAACCCGAACTCAAGTGTTAAACACGTGTCATACCCATTTTGACACTTAAACCCTAATTTTGACCCATAAGGTCAAAATCTCACCATTTACAAGTTTTGACACCAAAACACATTTAACTTGGTTTTATACTTCAACTTAATCCATTTCAAGTTTATAAACCTCATTAAATCGCCAAATGGGTCATAATCACCACCAAACCCTAATTTGACTCAAAGTCACAATTAGTCAACCAAATAACCTTAAATGGGTTTCAATACTTCCATAATCACTAACTTAAGAGATTAAACTCAATTTCAAGTCCTAAACATGGCCAATTAGTTCACCAACCCAAAATCCACCAACACTAACAATAAACTCGATTACTAGCATCACTAAACCCACTTCATGAGTTTAAATGGGTTTATCAACAAATCAAGTTCAAACCCTAACTTTGAATAGCAAAATCAACAATGAAATTCGGAGTTAGAACTTACCAATACCGCCAAAATGATGCCGTCGACGAGTAGAACAACTTTAATGCTTGAGGTTTGACCCGAAACAACCTCCTTCTTCTCCAAATGGAGTTCTCTCTCACTAGAACTCAATCTCTCTCTAGGGTTTGAGGATGGAGTGTTTGTGTGGGTGAGAAATGAGCTCCAATGGAGTTCTAGGTCAGTCTTGATGACCCCAAACCGACCCTAATTGAAAAGACCAAAGTACCCCTCATTTAAACCTTTTAAAAAGGCTGAAAATTGCCTCTGCAGCAATCGGCGCGCCGCGCCAGAAGGTGGAGCGCCGCTCCAAATAACTGGAAATTGTGGTCGAGCCCAAAACAGGTTTCAGCAACTTGTTTTGGCCATAACTTTTCGACTGTAACTCTGTTTTTGATGAATCAAATATCGTTGGAAATGTAATAAGATATTCTATCCAATGGTAAGGCTTTAAAACATCAACTCAAACTTTATTTGGGGTTGAAAAGATACGTACACACCTTGTCACTTCGGACAACGTCCAGTTTCCTTCGACGTTCGAGCAAGCAACACGTACACTTCATACACGCATCATACACCATAAATACATTATGTACAATCAATATTTGGGTCTTACAATTACATACAAGGACACTTGGTGTAATTGTTAATAAAGTATTAAAACCTTGGATTGCACACAGTCGATAACCTGGTGTAATCATTAACAATGTATTAAAACCTTATTACAGTTTAAGTCCCCAATTAGTTGGAATATTTGACTTCGGGTATAAGGATAATTTGACGAGGACACTCGCACTTTATATTTATGACTGATGGACTGTTATGGACAAAAACTGTATGGACATATTGAATAATCCAGGACAAAGGAAAATTAACCCATGGTAATAAACTAAAATCAAAATGTCGAACATCATGATTACGGAAGTTTAAATAAGCATAATTCCTATATTTTATATCTTATCGCATTTTTTAATTATCGTACTTTTAATTATCGCAATTTTATTTATCGTCATTTTATTTATCGCACTTTAAATTATCGCACTTTTATTATCGTTATTTACTTTACACTTTAAATTAAGTTATATTAATTTTTAATATTTTACATTTGGTTTTAATTACGACTTAAGACATAAAATCGACAAACCGGTCATTAAACGGTAAAAAACCCCCTTTTTATAATAATAATAATAATAATAATACTTATATATATATATATATATATATATATATATATATTTATACAAATATAGTTTAAAATAAAAATATAGCGTTAAACTTAGATAGCTCCCTGCGGAACGAACTGGACTTACTAAAAACTACACTACTTTACAATTAGGTACACTGCCTATAGTGTTGTAGCAAGGTTTAGGTATATCCACTATATTAATAAATAAATAACTTGTGTAAATTTGTATCGTATTTAATAGTATTTCGCAATAAAGATGTAACTATTTCGTATACACCTCGCATAACATCAAGTATTTTTGGCGCCGCTGCCGGGGATCGTCTTAAATGCCGAAGCGAAACGCTATTAAAAAAAGATTTTTATTAAATTTTAATCTATTTTTGTAAAAATATAGTAAGTTTTAAATATTAAAATTAAAAATATAAAAAAAGAGTATGTATATATATATATATATATATATATATATATATATATATATATATCTATTTAAGTGTGTAAAAAGAAAATATATTTTATAAAGTATAAAAGTATTTTTCTTTAGTTTTTAAAAAAAAAAATTTGTTATAAATATTACTTATATAAATTAAGTAAAGAATATAAAGTAAAAAAATAAAATAAAATAAAAAAATAACGATTTGAAACTGCGAATTTTTGGCCTGCATTTAATCTGAACCTGGAGCTCATGCGATTACATGAGCAGGCAAGGGTAAACCCATGCGACCGCATGGTACCTTCTGACACGCCACATACCTCGTACAGTACGATTAGGGTTACCAATTAATTATTATAATTATTATTAATTGTTTAAGATTAGGGTTTTATTTTAATATAATTAATTTAAGTTTAGTTTTAATTAATTATAAGTTTTAATTAGTTTTATTAATTTATAAATTAATACTTTTATAAAATAATAATATAAAAATAATATTTTTTATAAAAATAAGTAATTTTATCATTTTTTGTGTCTTTTTATAAATTGAATATTTTTATTAGTTTAATTTGTAATTTGTATATCTATCGTTCGTAATTAGTTTAAACTTAGTATTTTGCCATAGTAGCTCTAGATTTTTAGGCTTTGCCGTAAAATCCCTTAAGTGCTTTTTCTTTAGACTAAGATTTAGGTGCTTTAGAATTTTGCGACGCCGTTTTAAGATTTTAGTACTTTTTAAGTTATTGCCGTTTTAGATATTGAATTCCTTTTAAGCTTTAATACCTTTAGACGTAAGTTTTAATTTTTAGTTTTTAGAATTTTAAGTTTCGACGCTTTACTTTATTATTATTATTTTTCGACGTTTTTCGACGCACTCTTTTTCTTTCTTATTTCTCGACGCTCTAGTTTTTAGGACATAGAATTTTCTTTATTTTCTTTAAATTTCGACGAAAAATTATTTTAAGCGGTTAAATTGATAGACATCCAAACTTTTCTGGTTCGTAGTAATAGTTGGATTTGTTAGTGGCGAGTTGTGGGCTTCCGATTTAAAGGGTCCTGGCTACCTGCTGCATCTATTAGCTATTCGAAACGTGGGCAAAATCAGAAAAGTCTATTAATTTGATAGCTTATATAATTTTTATCTTTTATAACTAATAGGACATTCAGTGAATGCACCGAGCAAAACGTTCACCACCTTTCATACGTTCACCACCTGTAACTCGATCAAGACATCTAGCCAATATTGTCGCCGTAGATTTTTCTTTAGAATCGTCATCTAGTCGAGCATGTACTCCAATTCAAATTTCCGATAATCCATTTTTTGACCCCAACCTCACAATTGAGAATCCGGAGGATATTCAGTGACAATTCAGAGATCCTGAACCACTAATCATTCCTCCTAAACCACAAATTACTCATCCAGAGATTGTCGTGGAAGAAACCATTAAATCAGAATCCTCTAGTGACTCAGATTCAACAATTTTAATCATGGAAAATCTAGAACCTCTAAGTATGGAAGACCGAATGAGGGCTAAACGCACTGGCCAAGGTCACGCAATTACTCAACCAGAAATTAATGCGCCAGATTATGAAATCAAAGGACAAATCCTACACATGGTAACTAATCAATGCCAATTTACTGGTGCGCCGAAGGAAGATCCAAATGAACATCTTCGTACCTTTAATAGGATCTGTACTCTATTTAAAATCCGAGAAGTGGAGGATGAACAGATTTATCTCATGTTATTTCCCCGGACTTTAAAGGGAGAAGCCAAAGATTGGTTAGATTCATTACCTAAAGTGGCGATTGATACATGGGATGTCTTAGTTGAAAATTTTCTTAAACAATTCTTTCTGGCATCTAAAGCCGTGAGACTTCAAGGAGAAATTGTTACGTTCACACAGAAGCCAAAAGAAACTCTATATGAGGCGTGAACAAGATTTGGAAAGTTGTTAAGAGGATGTCCGAAACATGGTTTAGACACTTATCAAATAGTACAAATATTCTATCAAGGATGTGACATCACTACACGAAAAGACATCGATATAGCAGCTGGTGGTTCCATTATGAAGAAAACCGCAACTGAAGCTTACAAAATTATTGATAACACGGCTTCCCACTCACATGAGTGGCATCAAGAAAAAGATATCGTTAGATCATCTAAAGCAGCTAGAGCCAATTCTAGCCATGACTTTGATTCCATTTCTGCAAAGTTAGATGCTTTCGAAAGACGAATGGAAAAGATGACTAAGGATATTCACGCAATACGAATTAGTTGTGAGCAGTGTGGAGGACCACATTTGACAAACAATTGTCTCACTATTGAACAAACAATGGAACAAAGAGAGAATGTTTCATACATGAACCAAAGGCCTGGAAATAATTATCAGAATAATTATCAACCGCCAAGACCAAACTACAATCAAAACCAAAATTATAACCGAAATGTTCCATACAACAATCAACAAGGTCCTAGCAATCAACAAGTATCCAACAATACTTACAATCAGCAAAGACCTATTTTTCCAATTAAACCACCACAAACCGATGATAAAAAGCCAAATTTAGAAGATATGATGTCCAAGCTAGTTGAATCTCAAACTCAGTTTTTCACATCTCAGAAACAAACCAATGAACAAAATGCTCAAGCATTTAGAAATCAACAAGCTTCTATTCAAAATCTGGATTGTAACAGCTAAAGTGATACAAATGCTAACCCCCGGAATGAAACAGCTAAAGTCATTACCACAAGAAGTGGTATTACACTTAAACCACCTGAAATACCTAAAATTTCTGATGACTCTATTCCTACTACACAAGAACCATAACCTGAGCAAGATAAGGAAACAGAACCGGTAGTTGAAAAGGTTAATGAAGATAACACAGTTAAGGTTAAACCTTATGTTAAACCATACCAACCACCACTTCCTTACCCAAGTAAAATGAGAAAAGAAAGACTTGAAGCCGAGCAATCCAAATTCTTGGATATGTTTAAACAAATAAATGTCAATCTTCCTTTCATTGATGTGATTTCAGGAATGCCTAGATATGCTAAATTCCTGAAAGATCTAATCACAAATAGAAAGAAAATGGAAGAACTTTCGGCTGTTACTATGAATGCTAATTGTTCTGCAGTATTGTTGAATAAGCTACCAGAAAAACTCTCAGATCCAGGAAGTTTCACAATTCCATGTTTTCTGGGTAGTCTTAGTTCAATAGAAGCATTGGCAGACTTAGGTGCGAGTATAAATTTAATGGCGTATTCACTATATACTAAACTAGACCTCGGAGAATTGAAAGTAACACGAATAAGCATACAACTAGCCGATCGATCAGTAAAATATCCTAGAGGGATAATGGAAAACATGCTAGTTAAAGTTGGTACTTTAGTATTTCCAGTAGACTTTGTTATTCTGGACATGGAAGAAGATTCTCGAGTTCCTCTCATATTAGGAAGACCATTTTTAAACACGGCTAAAGCAATAATAGACGTGTTCGGTAAGAAACTGACCCTAAGTATAGAGGACGAGAGTGTTACCTTTTCTGTAGATAGAGCCATGCCACAACCGCAATCTGCAGATGATACATGTTATTATATTCAAACTATAGATTCACGTGCAGTTGTTAGAAGAATTTCCAGAATTACAAGGAACAGGAGAATGTTCTTTAGGAGAAGGAACTGAACCAATTGATGAAGCTGAAATATTAGCCGCACTAATGGCTAATGAATACGAACCAACAACAGAAGAACTTCAAATGCTAAAAGAAGAAGACAGATATTGATACAAATCATCGATAGAAGAACCACTGACATTAGAGTTAAAGCCACTTCCAAATCATTTGGAATACGCTTATTTACATGGTGAATCTGAATTACCTGTAATAATATCATCTTCTCTTACGGAAAATGAAAAACCTCAACTCATTTCTGTGCTAAAAGCTCATAAACCAGCTATTGAATGGAATTTTCATGACATTAAAGGTATAAGTCCTTCGTATTGCACACATAAATTCCTTATGGGAGAAGGTCATAAAACGTATGTGCAACGCCAACGAAGACTAAATCCTAATATGCAAGATGTTGTTAAAAAAGAAATTATTAAACTGCTAGATGCAGGTTCAATTTATCCAATCTCGGATAGTCCATGGGTTAGCCCAGTTCAATGCGTACCTAAGAAGGGTTGCATGACTGTCATCACAAATGAAAAAAATGAGCTTATTCCTACTAGGACTGTAACAGGATGGCGTGTTTGTATTGATTATAGAAAATTAAATGACGCCACCAGAAAAGATCACTTTCCCTTACCTTTCATTGATCAAATGTTGGAAAGATTAGCCGGGAATAGTTACTATTGTTTTCTTGACGGTTTCTCTAGATATTTTCAAATTCCAATCGCACCCGAGGACCAAGACAAAACCACGTTCACGTGCCCTTATGGTACTTTTTCTTACAAACGCATGCCATTTGGACTTTGCAACGCCCCTGCAACCTTTCAAAGGTGCATGATGGCGATTTTTCACGACATGATAGAAGAATGCAAGGAAGTATTCATGGATGACTTTTCAGTCTTCGGTGATACATTTGAATCATGTCTAGTTAATCTTGAACGAACGCTTATTAGATACGAGCAATCAAATCTAGTTCTTAATTGGGAGAAATGCCATTTCATGGTTAAAGAAGGCATCGTTCTTGGTCATAAAATCTCAAAGGAAGGAATTGAAGTGGATAGAGCTAAAGTAGATGTAATTGCTAAACTTCCACATCCCACAAATGTTAGAGGAGTTAGGAGTTTTCTAGGGCATGTTGGTTTTTACCGACGGTTCATAAAAGATTTTTGTAAAATTGCCACTCCTATGAATAAACTCCTAGAAAAGGATGCTCCATTCATCTTTTCAGATGAATGCATCAAATCTTTAAATATTCTTAAAGAAAAACTCACTAATGCGCCGATTATGATAACTCCAAATTGGAATCTACCATTTGAACTCATGTGCGATGCAAGTGATTTTGCAATGGGAGCCGTTTTAGGACAAAGGATTGAAAAATGATTTCAAACTATTTATTACGCTAGTAAGACGTTACAAGGAGCACAAACGAATTACACAACTACTAAAAAAGAACTCCTTGCTATTGTCTTTGCTTTTGACAAATTTCGTTCATATCTCGTTCTAGCTAAAACGGTGGTCTATACCGACCATTCTGCTCTCAGATACCTATTTTTAAAATAAGATGCCAAACCATGATTAATCCGTTGGATCTTACTCTTACAAGAGTTCGATATTGAAATCCGAGACAAAAAGGGAGCAGAAAATCTCGCAGCTGATCATCTTTCTCGTTTTGAAAATCCTGAATTAGAAGTTCTAAATGAATCGGACATACAAGACAACTTTCCTGATGAATATCTTTTTAAGATCGATTATAATGAAATTCCATGGTTTGCAGACTATGCAAACTACTTAGTATGTGGATTCCATGAAAAATGGTTGTCGTACCAAAAACGAAAGAAATTCTTTAGTGATATAAAACACTATTTCTGGGAAGATCCACATTTGTTTAAAAGTTGTCCCGATGGAATAATACGCCGATGTGTATTCGGAGATGAAGCTAGTCAAATCTTAAACCACTATCACACAGGACCAACAGGAGGGCATTATGGGCCTCAACTCACAGTAAGAAAAGTCTACGACGCTAGATTCTATTGGCCTACAATTTTCAAAGACGCACACCTTCTTTGTAAATCCTGTGATGCTTGTCAAAGGGCCGGAAAAATAAGTCAACGTGATGAAATGCCACAAAATGTCATTCAAGTATGTGAAGTATTTGACGTTTGGGGTATTGACTTTATGGGTCCATTTCCAAAATCTCATAATAATCTCTACATTCTCGTTGCTATTGATTATGTATCTAAATGGGCGGAAGCACAAGCTCTCCCAACTAAAGATGCGCGAGTTGTAGTCAACTTTTTAAAACGTCTTTTTGCTAGGTTCGGAACACCGAAAGCTTTAATAAGTGATCGGGGTACTCATTTTTGTAACAATCAACTTGAGAAAGTTCTCAAAAGATATAGAGTAACTCATAAAATCTCAACCGCTTATCATCCGCAAACAAGTGGACAAGTTGAAAATACCAACCGAGCTTTAAAACGTATTCTAGAGAAACCCGTAGGATCAAATCCGAAGGAATGGTCCATGAAATTGGAGGATGCACTCTGGGCTTTTAGAACAGCCTACAAAACTCCAATTGGTACCACACCTTTTAGATTTGTTTACGGAAAAGCATGTCACCTTCTAGTAGAAATTGAGAACAAAGTATTTTAGGCTTTGAAGACATGTAATCTTGATTTACATGAGGCCGGACGTCTACGATTAAGTCAATTAAACGAATTAGAAGAGTTAAGACATGAAGCATATGAAAATTCGGTAATTTATAAAGAAAGAACGAAGAAATGGCATGATAAAAGAATCAGAAGTTCAAAAGAATTTAAAGAAGGAGACAGAGTTCTTCTTTTCAATTCACAATTCAAGTTATTTCCTGGAAAATTGAAATCAAGATGGTCTGGACCATTCATAATCAAGAGAGTTTTCTCATACGGAACAGTAGAATTAATAAATTCAAATGGGATTGAATTTAAATTAAATGGTCATAGAGTTAAACATTACATAGATAATCCAATGGAAGTTGAAGATGAAGTTAATCCCAATTTCGACACCACAGCTAACTAAGTGTGGGAAGAATCAAGTCTTTTTAAGGATAATATATATTTATGTTAGAGTTAGATTTTCTATTTTCGTGTAGTTCTTGAGAATGGAATCCGAATGGTCTTTCCCTAGCA